>NC_141136.1:190393327-190545642 GCF_053477565.2 Lygodium microphyllum
AAAGAGAAGGATGATGCTTTGGCAAATATGCTTACTTTAGCCATGAAGCTTAGTGTTTGTGAGAGTGAATTAAAACATACTCAAGTGACTGTGGAATCTCAACAAAAGCATATTGATGAGTTGCAGTCTAAAATAGTTACCCCCTCTGTTCACTCTCTTGCTCATGTTATTCATTCTATTGTGCCTTCTAAGGAGGAGCTGGAGAGTGCATGCGAGAAGAAAGCTTTTGGGGTGAGATTTTGGGTTGAGTTTTTTTTTGGCAACCTCGACCACACATAGTCCGCTTGGTCCTCTTTTTCTTTTGGGCATATATCAAGTACCAATGCTGCTCCTCCATTGCCACCACCACTAGTACTGCCACCATCACCACATCTTACTCTCCCTCTCCTCATTAGAAACACAACCAAATTCTCCTCTCTCTCTCTCTCTCTCTGTCTCTCTCTCTCTCTCCACATATGTTGGGAACAAACCACAGATATCTCACTCCTCTCAATAACATTACCACCATTACATCACCACATCTTACTCACCTCCTCCTCATCAGATGAACCATAATCGATTCTCCTCTCTCTCTCTCTCTCTCTCTCTCTCTCTGTGTCTCTCTCTCCTCATATAGGAGACCAACCACCAATATCTCACTTTCCTCCTCAATAACATCTCTCTCTCTCTCTCTCTCTCTCTCTCTCTCTCTCTCTCTCTCTCTCTCTCTCTCTCATCTTGGAGACCCACAACATGCATCTCCCTCTCCTTCTCCCCCTCAATAACACCCCGCCTCTCTCTCTCTCTCTCTCTCTCTCTCTCTCTCTCTCTCTCTCTCTCTCTCTCTCTCTCTCTCTCTCTCTCTCTCTAATGATGCATTATTAGTTCTCTCTTCTTAACTTATTTACATCACTAGATTAAGCTTATTTGCTTATCTTTGATAATATTATCACAATGTTAATGGTTTAATTATGCATACATATGAGATATCACACTACATATGCATTCACATCTCCCCTCTCTCCCTTCTTTACATGTATTTTATAATTACATCTCTTGAATGTTAGTCTTTTAATTATGCACACACTAGCAAACTACAAACACATCCACTTATACTTGCACATTGTTCTCTCTTCCTCTTTTTATTAGACTTACATATGGATTGAAGTTATGCATTCATTTACAATAGACCCTTGCAAGAAATTGCTCTACAATCTTCATAAAACATAGCTCCATATTGCTTTATCACTTGTAGCTGTTATTTCTTTTAAGATTTCTTCATTTTAAAATCCAAACTTCAACAATCAAATATTTTATATATACTAATATATTTCACATAGTACTATATGAACTTACTACAAAAACTACAAAAAAAAAAAACTAACTCCACAAATGCATTTGCAAGTAAGTGAACTACTATGTGCAAAGCAAATAAACATATTTATTGAAAATATTAAATATCAATCTAGTTGTCCATTGCTAGAGGGTGAAATGGGTGTTCTCTAACAAACTTCTAGACTCCCCCTTGAAAACCTACTAGCTTAGTCAAACATTGAAGCATGTATTCCAAGAATATAGTATTGAATGGATTTTCCTCAATTAAATAAGAAAGCATGTGTTTGAAGTGAATGGTATCCATGGGATTTTCTTGAAATGTAAATGGATATGTAAAGGAGTTATGTGGGTTACGTTGCATCTTCTTTATGCTATCATCCACAAATAGTATCATTGTAGGGCTAAATTGTGGCTAATCATGTAAGAAGTTGGGAATAACAAATAAATGTTAATAATGTTGATATTATACCAATGTCAGTGTGACTGTAAGAAGCTGGGAATAACAAATAAGTGTTAATAATGTTGATATTATGCCATGTCACACTGACATTGGTATAAAAGGAGAGAAGATGTAATTTTTTATATCTTTTTGACACATTAATACAATTACAGTCTTTCTCTCCCTTCTTGCTCACAGCTTCTATGGCTTCCCCTTCTTTCTTGTCTTTCTCTCTCTAAATCTAGTCTTTCTCTCTCCTCGTCACTCTTATTCTCTCTCTTCCTGCAGTCTTTCTCTCTCCTCTGCAGTCTTCTCTCTCCTCTTTCCCTCTCCCTGGTTCTCTCTCTGACAAATCAATATCATCAAAACATTTTAGAAATTGTGGTTTCACCTTAACTCCTTACCGAAGAATGAGTTACAAGAACAAATGCACTAGAGATATCACTTTTCTACAATCATCCATATTCTCTTTAGAAGAATACATAAAAGTGTGACATATTCTAAAGAATACATGTAGAATTACTTATGAGGAATCTGGATCCTTATGTCTCTTGCACCTTTTTTTCTTCCAATAAATTTTTGTGTAATTCGTATACCACCTCATTCCATTGCTGCTCAATTTAGTGATCCTTATATATAAGTTACTCCTCCTTCAAGTGCACCTAATTTATTGCATTTCCCTGGCAAAGTTTGCAACATCCCCTTCTCCAATTGCCCACACATCAACCTACCATTCATAGTTTTATTACATATAGAGAACACATCGACAAGATATCACTGCAAATATACTTCGATAAAAGGATACGAAGTTATGCCTATATAGAGAAGTCTCTATGCTGCTAACTTGCATGACTTTTGAGACTCAGTATCACCTGATTTGAAATTCTCTTTATCTCCTATGTGAACTAGAAGAACAAATATTTGTTCACTTGAATGTTGTAGTAGTTTCCTCATTGAGAGAGAGAGAGAGAGAGAGAGAGAGAGAGAGAGAGAGAGAGAGAGAGAGAGAGAAAGAGATTATGTGACTTTATAATCATCTCTCTAAGGAGACGTGAAAATTTTTTTGCCGAACAGGGGTTGCTGGCAAACCCTTCTTGGAGAGAGAGAGAGAGAGAGAGAGAGAGAGAGAGAGAGAGAGAGAGAGAGAGAGAGAGAGAGATTATGTGACTTCATAATCATCTCTCTAAGGAGACGTGAATTTTTTTTGCCAAACAGGGGTTTCTGGCAACCCCTTCTTGGTGAGAGAGAGAGAGAGAGAGAGTACTTTGAATCACAACTCCCTTCAATCATCTCTCTAAGGGGACGTGAAAATTTTTGTCGCTAGACAAGGATTGCAACAAATCCCTTCTTGGTGCAACAATTAACAAGTTGTAGCTAAGATGACTTATGATTTTTTTTTTTGGTTAGGAAGGGATTGCTAACAACTCCATGTTTAGTGAAATTTTTTTAGAGAGAACTTGTGAAAAAAAAAAATTCGATGAGAAGGGATTGCTAGCAACCCGTTGTTTTGTGAAAAAAATTCACAAGTCCCCTCAAAGAAATGATGGAGGAGACTTGTGAAAAAAAAATTCATCTCAAGAAGGGGTTGCAAGCAACCTTCTTCTCGAGACTCGACCAAAAAAAGGTTAAAGTAAGTCACTCACTCACTCACACACACACACACACACACACACACTCTCTCTCTCTCTCTCTCTCTCTCTCTCTCGCTCGTTTATCTCGCTTTCTCCTCTCATTCATCTCTATCTCTCTCTCTCTCCCCTCTCTTTATATTTTATTTAGTAATCAATTAAAAATAATTACTAATTAAATTATTAACTAAGCAATAAATTAAGTAGTGCATGTGTGTATGTGTCTCTCTATTTATATGTGTATATATATGTATTTGTGCATGGCCCTTATCGCCATTTCTCACTATGTGTATCTCTTGCAACTCTCTCTCTCTCTCTCTCTCTCTCTCTCTCATCATTAGGACTTAATAGAGTCAATAGGGAAAGAGAGAAGAGAGATATATATATCTAAATATTTTTTTCATGAGAGAGAAGATGACAAGAAAGTTTTAAAATAATATTTGATGAGAGAGAATAGATTAAAAATAATTACTAGTTATGAATATAAAATTATGTGTATATTTATGATATGTTTTAATATGAGATATAGTAGATTGAGACTTTTTAAATGAACTATTTTGAAATGTTTGGACCTTATGAACAAAAAATAGTTCTCTCTTTTGGGACTTTTTTTTCCTAACATAGAAAAAAAAATAACATAACATATAATGGCTATTGTCTTTTACATTGTGTATGTGGAAAAACGAAGACTTATCAAATATTTAAAAAAGTTTTATATTATTGTAATTATAATCAAAATGTGACTTTTTAGTCTAATTGTACTTGGACCAAAAACTTTTAAATAGAGGAAGTTGATCTCAAGTTAGAGAGAGAGAGAGAGAGAGAGAGAGAGAGAGAGAGAGAGAGAGAGAGATGTGTGTGTGTGTTTTGATAAAAATTCAAAGCTCTTAATATGTAAGAAAGGCCCAAAGTTAATATTGTAGTATTGATTGAGAGAGAGAGAGAGAGAGAGAGAGAGAGAGAGAGAGAGAGAGAGAGAGAGAGAGAGAGTGTGTGTGTGTGTGTAAAGATCCAAGACTATTAATGTAGGAGGGGGTCTAAGGTAGTATTATAGGAGAGGCTATTAAAGAAGGGGGCACTGGGCTCCCCCTTCTTTGGCTTCAAAATTTTTTAGCTTTCTCTCCTATAATACTACAATACTACTCTTGGGCCTCTCCTACATTAATTTGAAAAAGGTACCTCTTTATCCAAAGTACTTTTCACATTTCTTTCTCTTTTCTCTTATCAATAATTTTTTAAAAGACACCTCTTTCTTATCTCTCATCAGTAATTGTTTTTATATCCCCTCTCTCTCTCATCCAAAAGTTATTTTTATCTCTCTCTCCTCCCTCTCTTCTCCATTGAATCCTAATATCCTTCTAATTGAAATTCCTTACATTCAAAGTATCTAAAATACATTTTTGATTTTAAAGACTAGGCAAACCATTGATAAATTACTTAGTCAAGGTGGATTAGAGTTTGTGCGAGCAATAATCTTTAAAGCTATATCTTTAATTCTATAATATACACTAGACAAACCTACCTTGATTTGTCTCTCTATGTATGTGTGCGTGTGCATGCATGTACGTGCATGTGTGTCATTAAGAACTTGTTTCTATATCTCTCTCTTATTCAAAAACTATTGTCACTAAAAAACTCTTTTTCTCTCCCTCTCTTATTAATATATATACATATGTATATGTGTATATTGGAAGTCCTAACATGTGCACACACATGTACACACATGTGATTAGTTCAAAGAAGTATAACCATATATACATATGTATGTGTGTATGTATTTATGTGTGTATATTGGAAGTCCTAACACACACACACACACACACACACACATGATTAGTTCAAATAAGTATAACTATATTTTATAGCCTATTAATATTAATATTACAATAGCATGATGTCAAGTTAGTAAAGATGTGCACAATGAGAGATCATGCTCTCTTTCTCTCTCTCTTTCTCTCTCTCATTAAGCATATTGATTGAACATCAAATTTATACTTATTTTCACCAATCAATATCCCTTTGTACCACCACAATAAATAATCCACAAATATGTAAGCTTTAATAATGAGTTTTTATTTTTTAATCAATGTTTAATGAGGTTGTTAGAGCCATGTATAAAGAAAAATGTTTAGTGAGTATTTGGAATGGATGCAAATGTAGACATATTTATATACCAATCCATGCTTATAGTAGAGGACTTACATCTCATATTTGGAAAGAGAAGAACTTTTCCAATGTTGCCCATAGTGTGACCAACAAAGTAAAGACTCTACTAATTCTTAGAGCAAATGCATTTTATTTTATTGAGAAAATACATACATACCTTGCTTGGTTAGCTATGATCAAATTTATGATAGTATTTTATTATCATTGTCTATTAGTTTGTGAAACAATAGTACACTTGCAAGAGGTCAACGTAATGCAAATCTAGATCCAGATTGCTTGCATAAATTATTTTGTATTGTAAATGTGTATAAGAGAGAAAGAGAACTATTTACAAGTAAAGAGTGAACTGTTTGTTGTGACACATATCATAATCCAATGTAAAATATATTCTATCAAACAACCTAGAGTACTCACACAAATACTTTTGTGTTGCAAATGAGAGAGAGAGAGAGAGAGAGAGAGAGAGAGAGAGAGAGAGAGAGAGAGAGAGAGAGAGAGAGAGAGAGAGAGAGAGAGAGAGAGAGAGAGAGTGAAGGTGGTGGTTAAGGCAATGATGGTAGTGGTGGTGGTAGAGCTGGCAATGGTGGCAATGGTGGTGGAAGTGGAAGTGGAGGTGGGTACATCTAAGGCTAGAATAAGTGAACTGTATGGAATAAGAATAAAGAGGTTGCCCAAAAAAACTCGCTCAAAAGCTCACTCAAAAAACTTGCTTCTTGCCCTTTCCCCTAGAGCATTTATAGGAACAGGCTAGGTTGTGTGATGCCTTTGCTACCAAGGTGGAAAGGTTACAACATCATATGGATTGTGTGTAAGAAGCTTTTACTCATTACAGTGAACTTGTCTCCCCTCCACTCTCTTTTTGGCTTAAATATCATCACTAGAGGTTGGCCTTATATATCTCTTTGAGTAATGTGGATTCATAGCCTCCAAAGGATGGTTGGCAGGATCTTTCGTTGAGTGATTTGCTCAAATCAGTGTTTAACATGATAGAGTCTTAGATGACATGCTTGATCCTCAATTTAGATTGCTCTCTTTCATGTATATTAAAGGGGATTTGCAATTATCGATGAGGAGGATTTGAATGTTTATGTGGGGGATGTGGTTTTACAGCTATATTATATGTAGATTTTGTGGAGTTAGATCTTGCACATGGTTTGCAAAATTTTCATCAGTGCATGTTATGATGTATAGATGATGCTTGGCATTCTCCTTTGGATGATGCTATCATGGGTCCACACCATCGATAGAGTATTTTTATAAGAATGATATCCAGCAGTTATGTGCCAAACTGTTGCAACACATTGTTGATAATCCCTTGTTTATTGAGGAGTTTTTCCAAAATTTTAAATTCCATTGTTCTACTTATCTCATGATCTTATTTCATGTTCCCTCATTGCTTTTTGCATTCCTTCTTATATTCATCTTCTTACTACTAATCATGATTCCATTCCTATTTTATCTTTTACCCTTGCTTTATTCCCTCATATTCTAGTTTTTACTTCGTGCCCTTTTATTTTGCTGATGTTACTACCTCTTCTCCGCTTACAAATCCTTCTCTTGTTGTTCCTCCTATTCCTTCCACCTTTTGTTCAGAATCACTTAAAGCCTTTTTAGTATTTTTTTCTCCATTTCCAACATCATTGTCCTTATGCTTTTCCTCTTTCTATGATTTGTCATATCCACCTCTTCAATATTCTACCCTCATTCCTATTCCACCTCCTACAAAATATATCAATCTTCCACCTCAATATGTATTGGAAACTCCTAGATTTGATCATGATATCCTCCATTGATGGTAATGGACTTTACATGATTCTCTGGCAGGACTAGTTTTTAATTAGCCTCTCATTCCAAGGTCTTGGAGCACTCCTTTTGCCTACTCAAATTCTTATTTTCATTTTGCTTGGTCGTCACATGCTGAGTCAAAGGATACATCCATATGTTTGATAGCACATTTTTGTTGGTACTTATCCTTTATGCATCAACAATCACATTTGAACACTGGGTCGTCTATGGCAAATTTGATAATTAATCCTAATGAAGATGTCTTAGTGGCTCAAATGGATGTGCTTTATTATTTTGCCCAAGTCTTCCCCACCAGATTCATTATATTGTTGGAAAGGATGTGTTGTTTGTAATTCCTTCAGAATATACCTCTACATTTTGTGGATGAAAGCAAAACCCTAGAACACCCCAAACTTAATATGCAGTTCAAGAAGAAGTATCTTCATCCTAGCAAATAGGTAGACTAGTTTTGAGATGTATCTTCTTCTTCTTTTTCATGATTAATATCTCCTTTCATTGTTTTTCGTTGTTGAGAGAAGTTGCCATTCATGCTATTTTGTATTTGTGATTGTGAGTGTTATGTTCTATGTTCTATTATGTGTGTGGTGTGTGTATTATCCTTGTCACGAGAGGTGACGATGACGTTGTTGTTGAGAAAAAGATTGAAGTTAAAGCTGATCAAAGCTAGTTGGAGGTTGAAGTTAAAGATTGTCTTGATGACTATATCCTACAATGTAAAAAACTCTTATATCTTCTATTAATTTGTTTGGTTCTAGTTTGGCATACCAAGGATTGATCTATACTTTAAGGTGTTTCCTTTCCTCAATATGTTTTCTAGATCCATGTTATTTTAAAGAATGGATGGAGTTGTGATTGGTTGCCATCTATCAGATGATTGCTAATGAAAATAAAGGGATAAGCTAGTAATTTGAGATTTTATTCTTCTTTTTCTAAGGTCACAAGGATGCTTCCTAATTAAGTGTGGGGATATGTTGAGTGCTGAATTGACTTGTTTTCTGGGCTAATTTTTTGTTATTTTTGTGAGCTGAATGGTTAATTTTGAGGGTTTATTGATTGACTTTTATTGTGTTGGAAGTGTTTTGGGATAGATTGGGTATATTTGAGAAGCTCATGATGGTTTTTATTCAAGATATGATGTTTTGATAGGTTTTGTAATGTGTTTATTTGGTTCTAATAAGGTCTATTTTGCCTTTGTTTTGATCTGATTTCTTTGTGTTTGTAAGGTTTGGATTGTGAATGAGTCTTTTGAGAAATGATTGAGAGTATGTTGAATGGTTTTGGATGGTTTGAAATGGTTTTGGTTTGAGCTATATGGTTTTTATGCCTTCTATTGACACTCTATAGTATTCTGTATAGCCTCTGTCTCTATTCTATTTTTCTTTATTTTCTTATGTGGATATTTTGATGGATGGATTTTAGCTTGGAGATTTTTTTTGCAATCTTGGGAGAGAAAGAATACAATGTGAGGTGCCTCCTCCAACAGACTCGGAGGAGTTCTCTTAGTAGTCGATTGGAATTCACATCCATGCACATCACCATCCCGTATCCCCATGGGAAACATTGGACTTTGTTGAACATGGGAATCTCAGTTCTACTTCACAGGGGAAGGTGGACCCCCTAACAACAATCTAACGCCCACCTAAGAAAGACCACTTTGTAATCAATCAAAGGTAGTAGTGAGGTTAACACCACACTTGGTTCAAAGAGAGTGAGAGACAGGGGAGAGTGTAACTTGATCCCCCTACCCATAAGGTAAGTTCTCAGCTCCGACCCCCTAAAATGGTATTAAACCTGGCAACTAATCCTATCGATATTGGGAGGGTCATGATTTAATTAGCTCTATCTAGAGTTGCTGACTTATTGGGTCCACCCAGCCATAGGCATCTAATAATCAGGATCGAAGCCTCCCACTTTCCTTTATGGGTTTGCTTAGTTTTCTAATTAGCAAATCATACTACCATACTGTTTGGACATATAAAATCAGCTTTCTTTTACTACTCCATTAAATTGGGTTAGTTAAACTCAATCTTTAGCACATAACAAACAATTCAGAAATCAGATACTTTATTTAAGAATAACATCTAGAATCATCACTTCATAGAGTGATACAAAACCATCTTTCCACAAAAAGACACCATCCAGCCTTCCAATCCCTCGGGATTGGGTTGTATGTGATCACTCTCCATCTACGGTCAATAGGGAATTTACTGGCTCAAAGCCCCTCTAAGCTTCCCTAAGCCTCTAGAGCCATCCTATATAATAGGGGCACTTACCACTCGGCCCTTTGCCCTCTCAGGTGCTCGAGTGATCAAAAATCAAAAACACCTATCTCCCTCAAGAGCATGGGACCCCCACCCGCAGGTGAGTTTTTCCAAACTCCACAGAGTGTTAGGGAGCATTGGGTTGGGGACCCCAATGTCCCAGACCACCAGAATCCACAACTCGTCTGGCTGTGCAAGCCCGGAATCATAAGAGCCATAACTCATCAATCACAAATCTAAAAGCAATCATAACCATAAAACATTTTTAATAATGTATGCAACGCATGGAATCTATCCCCTCCATTAATTTCCGTGTTCCTTCCTAAAAAGCAATTGATAATAATAACATGTTTTTATAAATTTAAGTACGTTCTAACTGATCGTAATCTATGTAACAGACTAGCTTATCTCTCATTAGGAAATTGTAGAATTAATAGCTTAAAAAGTAATCCTTTTTTAATGTACTAAACTTGATTATCTTTGTTCGACCATCCATCGTGATTACAGTTTATGACCGCATTCTCAATTTGTTGTGGGACGACTGGTTCTTTGGTTTGAATGGGTTTGGGGTTAACCTTTGCTTGTGCTTCAATATCGTGTTGAGTTCCCTCAGTAGCGGTCACTTCTTTGCATTGGGGAGCTCTCTAAGCGTGACCTTGCTCAGCATCTTGACGTCTCTTGGGAGCCATGGAAGAAGCTGATGGATTCGAGCAGCGCTCTTGCGTAGGTGTGAAGAGAGAGAGAGGTTCGACTGGTTACAATAGAGCTTTGTTGCATCAACCAATAGAGAGACTTTTGCACGAGTCATTGTTGTATCTGTATGTAGTCTTGACGTGACACTCTACCCCTATTTATATAGTAGCCGGGGGGTAAAAAGAGGACGTTTACTTTTTAGCATTTTTGATGACATCATCAATGATAAAGAGGAAGCACTTTCTTTTAGCATTTTTTGACGACATCAAGGAGGGGCTTCATTTTCATAGCATGGGGATACCAATTTAATGAATGTATTGGCGAGTAGCACACATCTCGTCGTCGAGTAGCGTCACTCCAAGGCAACGACCATGGTGGCGACCAAGGCATAGACCTTGGCATCTTGGCCTTGGCATACTTGGCAATGGGCTATGAGGGCTTCCTTGGCACTGTTGGTTGCACGTGAGAAGCTCCCACTAGCTTGTAGGAAAATATTCTCGAGAGGTCACCCATCCTTGCAGTGTCGTCACCCAAGTGCACTTAATTGCCAAGTGACTATCCACTAGGCTAGTTCTTTTTGTTGTTCTAAACTACAAACATAGTCTTAATAAGGTAATCTTAGGAGAGTCTCCCAAGTCTTTCTTGCATGAATTGGCATATAATACCTCATTAATAATAATAATTATCTTTATAATGAGAGTCAATTTCAAAATTAGAGTTACTTTTAAAAAATGTACAACATAAATCAATTTTCTTTGGAATGTATACGCACATTAAAATAAACTAAGTAATGGGGACATTACATACAAGCTTGAAGTAGCTCGAAGAAGTAGCTAAAGAAGACTTGAAGTGAAGACTATAATGATAGTGAGAGAGTAGTGAGCTTTATGGGACAATGTACTGGCTCTGATGACTCTTCATATTAGACATACCTCTTGGAAGGGGTATCCACGGCAAAAAGAGGGTTATTGAAAATTATTCATTGTAATTTCAATGTACTATCAAGTGAGGATATGTGTGAGAGATATAGAATATGAGAGATAGTAATTTTCTATGTTGAAATTATTCATTGTAATTCCAATGTACTATTGAGTGAGGATATGTGTGAGAGAGATAGAATATGAGAGATAGTCATTTTCTATGCTAAAAAACATTGTGTTTATACAAGAGATTGAGAGGACACTATGAAGACATTGAAGATGAATACTATGTGATGACATTCCATTCACATTGGAGCATTCTTTTGTGTTTTTGTAGTTCTTTGATGATTTCTAAGAAGAATATGAAGAATGCGATTAATTTTGTTAAATATAAAATCGTGGGAGATTCTTTCTATGACGTCACATCATGAAGATTTATTGTGCTTTGTGTTCTTTTTTCTATTGTGGTTACATAAAGGATGAAAACAAGCTTGTTGATGAATACAAGATAGATTTTATTGCAACAAGATCCCTTTTTCCTTGGTGTTCTCTTGAGAGATCCAATGATGTAGTAGGACATGATATGTATAGCTTCTTAGATGGATTTTTTGGTTATAATAAAATCAAGATGTATCTGGATAATATAGATAAGATTGCATTCATACTGAATGGGGAGCTTATGTTAGTACTATGATGAACTTTGGCTTGAAGAATGGACCTTTAGGGTTTCAAGGAGTTGCTCACAAGACCTTTGATCCACACTTAGCAACATTTATGAGAGTGTTCATTGATGATTTTTGTGTGTTTCGCAACAACATTAAGCACATGAACCATTTGAGGTTATGTTTTGAGAGGTGTAGGAACTCTAGTATCTCCTTAAATCCATTCAAGTCCACCTTTGCAGTTAAGAGAGGAGTATTGTTGGATCATGTTTTATCCAAGGAAAGAATGGCTATTAACCCAAGGAAGATATCTATTGTTTAGAAGGTAAAAGCACCAACAAATCTTTAGGAAGTGATGAGATTTGTAGGCCAGGTTAAGTGGCACAATAGGCATCTAGATATTTATCATATTTTCTCTCCCATCACTACTCTTACTAAGAAATGCATATAGTTTGTTTGGCGGTAGGATCAAGAAAAGAATTTTGGAATATTTGTTGGGAGCTCACGCTCAACCGCCAAGACCCATGGACCGCTTATTGTTTCAAGCATTTCAAGCCGAGCACTAATGGCTATCTCTCACATAGTTGGCACGCTATCTATCTCTATGAGTGCAGTGAGCTTACCTCCATGCTCGATCGAGTTGCCTCCTCTCCCGAGCACTCTAGTAGCTCCACGATCCAAGTGCAAGCTTCAAGTGAGCTTGATCCTCAAGCTCCACACTCCAAGCTCCATTATCGCGAGCAAGAGAAGAGAAGAGAAGATGGAGAGCTTCTCCACCACGGTCCCTCACCCTCACACACTCACTCCCTCACACTCTCACACTCCCTCTCTCAAGCACAAGCTCAAGCAAGCAAGAGCAAGAAGAAGAAGAAGAACATGAGAGCCACTTTTGGCCATACACAAGAATGAGCTTCTCATTTACTTATCAACTTTATATACAAAACCCTAAATCCCTTTTGGGTGTTCATCCCCTTATCCCCTTTTTTACATGGCTGTGGGCCGTGGCCCTTTTTCCCATTGGCCTTCTATCTTCCTAGCTTCCTTCCTACCACACATCTACCTTTATAATTTGCACGGCGCTCTTAAAATAAATCTTAGTGTGCCTTGCACTCTTTTATAAAAGTATCAACTTACACTTTTTCTTGTGCGCCTTTCTCCTTGATTTAGGACTTTTCTGCACTTCTTGTGTTTCTAGATTCTCCTTGGCACGCCTTTACCTTCCGTTTCACTTTTGCCTTGGCCTTATCTTTTGCTTTAGATTTTCCAGATTTTTCACCTTTTTCATCTAAGGGTTAATATTACCCCCCTCCTAGATGAGTGCCAATCCCATGGCACTATCCGTCATAGGTCATAGGCTTTGGCATGCACCAAAGATGTGGTTGAAAGGGATAACTATGGTTTGCCGTGGAGGAATTGTGGTGATGGTGTGGATGAAGGCCGTTGGTGGCACTTTGTTGGCATGATTGGCTGGTGATAGGGTTGTTGTAGTTGGTGATAAGGATGTTCTTTGTCGGGAGTTGCACTCATGGGTTGGCACAGTTGTTGATGTTTTGGGGATTTTGTAGGCGACGATTCTTTGGTGGGCTTGCAGGATGATTAAGGATAAGAATTTAGAGTTGAGTGTTGATGAAGAGCTGATAGTTCTTTTGTTGGAGTCTTGAATACCTACAATTGAAAACCTCTTATATGTGGTCTCTCTGTGGGGGTAGTGCTAGTCTTCTTATTGTGCACAAGACATAGTTTGATTGGTTTGGGAGACAGGTCGAAGGAGAGCTGAGAGTAATATCCTGCACTTGAGGACCCAAACTATGTATAGATTATGGTGCGGATATTATGTGAGTGCATGTACATACTTAGATATTACGTAGTTAGAAAACTGATGGTCTGGTTTCTCGTAGCAAGGTATGGATGAAGCAAGGGTTTAATGGGGTGGAAAAATTTTTCGATGTTGAGGAAACATACACTTGAAGGCTTCTTGAGACATCATTTGTGATTTTGACAACATGATGTAGCATAATTGAGCTCATTGATGCCTTAGCTTTTGGTAGTTGGTGGCTATTTGTATTGTTTGAAGAGTACGGTGTACTTTCCATGGTCTTTCGTGCCTTGCTCACCACTATTGATTGCAATGGTACTAAGGTGGAGTGTGAAAAATAATTGTGCAATTAGTTCAGGGGGTGACAGGTCTAAACCATAGGCAAGACAAGCTCCCTAAGTATGTTCTGCCCTTGAAGTGCCTTGAACAATTGTGGGAGATATGTAAAGGGATAGGGGACTAGGGATGGAGCCAGCTGACCAAGTCACTGGACGTACCTAGTTTGAGGACCCCTAGGTGCTATAATGTGATCATGGGTGCCTTTTTTTTCTCTTTTTTTGTTTTCTCTCTTTTTTTTCTTTTGGGATAAAATGAAGACAACCATTACAGTACATTGAGGTTATCAGTCTTTTATTTGGATTGAGAAATATCGAGATCCAAAAGCTGTGAAAAATGGATATTACAAGGATGATTGTGTTATCAGCCTTGATGCCAGAGGATTAGTTGTTGAGATGGAGAGATACACTTGAGATTTTGCGAACCTCTTTGTAACATGTGAGACATCAGAACAATTGAGGTAGCAACTGCAGTGAGCCAGATGTAGAGTTTGGCCAAGAAAGAGAGAGTAGCCAATGACTATGCTTTGGGCCATGCTCAAATGCAATGTGTGCTTTCTGTAGGGGTGATTGTCTCTTCCAGTAGCAGCAGGGCTTCCGTCATGGCTCTTTGTTCTTAGTATTTATGTCACTTTCTCCATACTTGTTCTTTGTGGGGTTGGTGGTCTTGTGGTGACTTGGACATTGAACGCTTTCATAGAAAGACACGTGTCATCGTGCATTCGCTTGGCAAATCATGAGAGTACATGCAAGTCATATGCTTCAACCATAATGAATAGGTGCAACTCAAAGTGACATCACTTATCTAAATCCCATGGTGTTGACTTCGATGCATATCACTTGTGCTTGATTATCATTGCTTGTGTATGTATTGGTTTTACTTTTTTGGTATTATCTATACACAGTGACAAAACTCATTGTTTATTTATGTACACGTTTATGAATCCATGTCACTTCGTGAGGATAAAAACCAACTGTAGAACTCATGATTGTACTAGAGTGTGGCACACGCATCTAGTAATCATGGTAGCCTACTCAATAACAACCCATATTTTACAACATCGAGTAGCATGGTACCTTGTACGAGTCTACTTGCAACATGTAGCTACTCATTAGTGAGAATTTTATCAATTAGAGAGTTCTCTTGGCTAGTTTCGGCTAAGTCCATACCTTGAACGACAGTCAGTAACTCGAAAGGAAGTTGGAGCCACATAGGTTGGGTCTCTTTGAGATCTCTATTTGGCCAATCACTCCTCTGATATTGTCATAATCTGGGCTCCAAGTTCGGCCATTTTAGCATGGTTTTCAAACCAATGTTTTTCAAATTGACTTCGACCCTCTGATTGTTGCTTTAGTTGCTATATCTCTAAGAGATTTGGTTGGCAAAGTGCTTTGTTGAATGTCACAATTAAGCATAGTTTGTCGGCTTCCTCATTAGAGATGAGTTGCATGTGTTCATGTAGGAGCTTGTCATAGCACCCGTTAAGATATTCTTGCTCTTCCCAGGATAATGGATATGCCCAATATTCCTGAAGCTGCTTCCTAGGGAATGTGCCCATGTCTGCAAGGATGTAGGCACGTGCGAATAATTTGAGTTTAGCATCCAACTTGGTCAAGCACTTTGTGACACTTCTATGTTCGATGAGGGCTTTCTCGGTTACTATCTCATGCAACGTTCTAGGAGTTTCCCTAGGCTTTAGCATAGCTAGGGGCTCAAGCCTAGATGAACAAGATTGGTCAATGCTAGGATTGCTTTTGTCCTCGGGGTTTTCATGTTTCTACTAAATCTTTACTCCTATTGTGTCATGGTTCTCCTTGGATGTGATTGGTATAGTTTTGTCAACCTGTTGTGACAATGTTGTGTCCACTCTTGATTGGTCAATGTAAGTTCTGTTGTTGGTGGATTGAGTGTTGCAAGCAACCGTTGATGGTAATGGTTGCTTTGACTTATCAGAACACACGGATGTGTCTGAGGTTTCACCGTTGTTAGAAGAGATGGCAATGGGTTCATTCGTGGGTGGTGGACTTGATGCTTCATTCCTCGACTCTTCAGCACTCTTGGTCTCAATCTTCTTGGTGTCTATAACCACTTGCAATTGCCATTGTTTTCTTTGTTTTCTCCTGTTTTTCTTGGGTAATTGAGGTGTATCCTCTAAAGACTCAGGACCTTGAACTAGGTCAATTGTTGATGTGATTGGTTGGGCCTCATTATTCTCTTTTTGTGGCATGTCCTTATGGGAGGGTACAACTACCTCTCTTCTTGGGAGAGTCTAGCTCTTTAGCTAATTCCCCTCTATTTAGCCCCTTATTCGATTGCATTGGTAGTTGCTCATGGTTGGGCATTTGCTCTAGACTCTTGTCCTTACCCATTGGAACATGCTTCCATTGCTTCTTATCAGAGTAGGTGTTGTGTTTAGAGTTGTTTTTCTCTTGCTTTGGAGGTTCGGGTGACTCTAATGTAGAACTAAGAGATGGTTTAGGATTCCTGTCACATAGGCTTGGACAAAACTAGTTGAAGAAGTTAGGGTTGTATTGATGGGAAGCATAGAGTTCTGCAGGGTCTTGAGTGAGGTAGAAGACATATGCGCTAACATCAAGCACCATACTCCCTACTCCTAGCTTGCTAGCCACGTGTAGGTCTTCTTCTAGAAGTAGTTTATCGTACAAGGGATGTTTTTGGACAGTGGTAGAAAGCTGGACCTCATGGACCATTGCCAACACTCTTAATGAGGTTGGGGCAACGTAGGTGGGATCATGTATTGATGTCCAAAGGGCTTTCCTTTGCTTAGCGAGTGTCAGTAATCGATGGCCAATTTTGGCCGCCAAAACTCTGGTTGAAGTACCATTTTTGCACAAAGTTACCTCGTCCTTTCCCTTTTTATTTGATTGCTTCAAGCTTTTCCTTGTTTATCTCACATTTAGGCACAATTCTCTAGCTATGGCTTTTCGGATGTCCTTTATGACTTCTTCAGCGATAGCTACAGAGGAGCAAATATGTTGTTGCTCATCCCAAGTCAGGGGTTTGGCTATGAGCTTTGTGTGCTCTGGTGTTGGCCTTCCAAAGTCCACATGGATGTATACACGTGTGATGGCTGTCAGCTTAAGCTTCATCATGCACTTCACCTCTGGTCATTGGTTAGATGCGCTATCTCTTTGGCCAATTCTCCAAGAGATTTCTCCTCAAGCCTAGGCTTTAGGTGCTTTGGAAGTGTTGGAGGTGTCAAGGATGTTAGTTGTGACATCGCTTCCATAGGTGAATTGCTAAGGACACATTCCGCAAGGGGCATGGTCATGGCCAAAGGTTGTGATTGCTGTGATTCTTGATTGGAAGTAATAGTGGCTAGTTCAATATACGGCAGGCTACTGTTGGTAGATTGCAGTGTCAAGTCCTTAAGTAGATAAGAAGTGGTCATGCCTTTCATTGCCCTTTGTGCATTCACTTTGTGCTGGTCAAGGTGGATTGCACGAGCATATCCTTAGGCTGAGAGCTAAGGGTGGTATCATATCCCACATCTTGGAGATTTGGAAGCTTAGATGGAGATAGAGATTGGGATTGAGCAGCTGCACTTGACGATTGCTGTTGTGCTTCCTGTGTCTATTTAGGGAAAGAGGGTGTAGGAGATTTGGGACTCCTAGGTGGACTTGGCATGGTTAAAAGATTTGCTCATGGCTATTAGAGGATTTTTCCATTTGCTTTATTGAGCAATCAACCTTATCATGAGCAGCATTTTGCATGTGGTGCTCATTATCCTCTTGGGAAGTCAAAGGCTCCTTGGGCACTAGTGGTCTTTGGGCACACTCGACAGTTATATCTGACATTTGCTTTTTAAGCATGCTAGGATGAGGATCTACCTTTCGAATAGTCATGTTTGGTTTCTTGATTTCAATCATGAGGGGCCCAGTCACTCCGATGTTGTTGACTTGAGACTTGGATTTTCATTTATATTTACTCCTACGCTTTGCTTTTGATACGATATGGCCTTCAACTGAGAGGTGGTTTAGCAGAGGGCTTTGGCACCCAAATCCATCAGTTACATGAGTAATACTCTTGAGCATGTAGCAACGCTTTGGATATCCATCATGGCATTGTGTTGGCTCTCCACAATCAATACCTTCATCTATAAGGCTTGGGCTTCTTTTGTGATCTTCTACAATATTTGTAAGTCCAAAACCTATCCTTGGCATTGTCTCCTAACCTTCTTGTTTCAAGCACGGCCTCACTCGCTGGTTCTCTCTGTTCAACATGTGCTTGTATCAACTCTTTCAACAAGTCCTTGCTCTTGTTACTAGGCTTGCTTGGTATGTCAGAATGTTCCTTGTCTTTCCCTCGAGGCTTGATGAGGTCACCCTTATTAAAGGTTGTGCTTATCCTCATAGCTGGTAGTATCAAGTGTATCCTCTGTGCTAAAAAATTGGCCTCACACTTCATCGCCCTTTTGAAGGGTCTTCCTAGGAGGGTTTCCTTTCCACAATTAGCACTATTTGGAAGAACATGATAGGCAAGCTTTTGGTTTCAATAGTTATAAGGATTTTGCACTTCCTAATAAGTGCTTGTGGGTTTCCCTAGTAAGGATTAAGAGTTGCATTAGTTGGTGTGAGCTTTGGTTGGCCTAGTTGAGTTTGTGCTTCATAGGTCAAGATATTAAAATCTGCTCCTTCGTCAATGAGAGCATTGACACTATGCTTTGTTTTTGAAGTGAGTTTGACCCTAAGATAAGTAGGTGGTACTATATCTTCATCTTCCAGGTCTTGGCTTATATATTCAAGCCTTCTGATACATGCCCTTGAGTCCCTAACTTCACAACCAAATCTAGACTCTCCACTGATGTCTTGGGTCTTCTGTGTAGTGCCGTTCAAGGTGCATCTATCAATAAGACTGTCATCTCTAGTTATCCTCACAGTTGTAGCTTGATGTTGTTTCGTTTTGCTTTGACTAGATGCAGTCTGAATGAGAGTAATCTGTGACCTCAATCTACCACTCCAAGTTTTATCAATAGAACCATGATTAGTGGACTTTTGTAGTCCACTCAATGTTTGTAATTTCTGACTTGTTTTTTGCAAAGCCATACTTTCTTGCTTCTTAGTCCCAAGTGCATTCTGCACATTACTATACCAGCTACTTATTTCATAAAAAACAACATCCCTTACTAACTCTTAGCTCACGTATACCAAGATTATAATATCTATATCCCTTTTGCTCAAGAGAATATCCCACAAATACATATTTTTCTACTTTGGGATTCAATTTACTATGGAACTTATCAAGAATATGTACATAAAAAATACATCCAAATACTTTTAGATGGGACAGATTTGGCTTCCTACCTATAAACTTCTCTTCGGGTATCATACTATATATAGCAACAATGAGTGTCCTGTTCATAATGCATACAACAATAGCAGCTACTTCAACCCAATAGTAGTGAGGCAATGCACAAGGCACCTGTACAATATGCATGTTTTTCCATTTTGTTGTGGATTACATTTATATGTATAGTACCTTTGTATACCTTTTTTTTGGTAAAAAATCAAAAAAATCATTGGAGAGATATTCTTCCTCTCTATCCAACCATAGGCATTTAATATGCAATCTTGTCTCCTTCTCAACCAAAGCCTTTAAGCTTTTAAAGTGAGTGAATACCTCACTTTTCTTATACATAAAGTAAATCCATACTTTGAGAGTATGATCATCAATGAAGCAAACATAATACTTACAACCACTCAAAGTTGTAGTCTAGGACCCCACACATCATAATGTATCAATTAAAGTGGCTTCTTGTGTACATGATTTTCATGTGGAAATGCATGCCTAGCTTGCTTTTCGAATTTACGTGCTTCACATACTTTATGTATCCCATCAACTCTAAACTTAGGCAAACATCTATAATTTGTTTTGACTACATGTCTTTCAACTGATGCACATTCACATGACTAATTCTCTTATTTCAAATTTTAATATCAACCACAACACCTAAACTTGTGTAAACATGGTAGCATCTATTTCAGGTAGACATACATCACGAGTAAACAATATGCCAACACATCTTTTCCTTTTTCAATCAATCTACAATAATTTTTGAGATCATCTACATAACAACCATCAAATGTGAATCAAACTTGCAATTCACGTTTTACTATCTGACAAACAAAAATAAAAAAAATTGTAAAATTTAGTACATATAGCATAGTAGCTAAGTACTTAGTTTTGTCATCCTACATATTCAAAGAAACATTTTCAACATGATTGATGGAGTGAGTTGTATCATCCCTTGTCTACACATAGCTTGGAGACTCTGGACTGCACGTTTCTCTAAACCACTCTCCATGAGAAGTCATGTGGTTAGAGGCACCTAAGTCTACATACCATACATCATTCTTTAATGAGAACAATCAATAGTCATAGTATTCATAAAGTGCTGCATAATAAATAATTATTCGCTTTAGTCATTATGCTTTCTATTTTGTTGGATGCAAATTGTTTTGATCAAGTTTCTTGCTTACAATCTGATTGAAGTTATTAGAAATTTTGATAAAATAGAAAACCTTACAAAAAATTGCAATTTACAAGCAAGCTAATACTAGGTGCACCACAACTAAACACATAGTCTTTTTCAATGAGACTCTACAATAGTAACCACAATTTGCAATTTGTATGCACATGCCTTTTGTGTCTACAACCTAGCAAATACATGAAATCTTATCAATTCTAAATCTGTAACTTGTGCACTTATAAATGGTCAACACAACTGAAACTGCAAATTATCCAAAAATTGATGTCGGGACCACTTGTAAGTCCAAAATGGAGGTCAAAATAACCTCAAATGCTAAAAACCACAACGGAAATGCCTTAGAGAACTTATTTATGGTATATACACTATTCTTCCCACTCATTAAGAATCACTACAATCTGAGATTGTAGCCTGCTAGCCTTAGGAGCCTCTTGTGGCTATAACTTAAGGCAAATCGAGCAAAGTGGAAGAGCTTCTTACTTGTTACTTGTTTGCTAGTTTTACGCTCCAATGCCTTCACCTCAGTCTTTAATCAAGCTCCATGCAACCCTGGGATGGCTTTGATACTATGCAAATAGACAAGAGGGGAGAGAGATGAAGAATCCAATAGCACACACACAAAACAATGGAGACTTGAGGACACAAAGAGATAATGCTAAAATATTATTATTATTCTTTCTTCTTCTTCTTTCACACAAAAAAACCAAGTCTACAACATGATAAAAGACTAATATGAAAGTACCACAACCTATGTACATGTAGTCACTAAGTGTGAACTTGCTAAGGAAAAAAGAGGTGGCACAATGAATGTGCTATGATCAAAGATGGACTACATGTGTATAGTGCAGCTGTAGAATCATTGGAATATCCTCATGTTGGTCACCTAACATGACAGTGAATAAAATCCTATCACATTACCAAGATGCATAGTGGATGCTAAATTATGTAGAGCTTGACATCTCAACAAGAGCATTGTTGGTGTGGAGAGAGAGAGAGAGAGAGAGAGAGAGAGAGAGAGAGAGAGAGAGAGAGAGAGAGAGAGAGAGAGAGAGAGAGAGAGAGAGAAGATAGAAAGAAAGGTATAGTGAGGTATAGAGTGAAAAGAGATAGAGAAAGGTATAGAGAGGGAGAGAGTGAGTAGAAAGAAAGAAAGAAGGAAATAAATAAAGAGAGAAAGAAATAAATATCAACATCTTCTGAGGCCAAAATTGGCCTCTAAGACAAAATTATGTACAATGTGGATAGTCACGAGATATTAAAATGTGACATGATGGAAGTGATATACTATAAAATAAGCCAAGGTAGTGTGCAAGACCAAATAGTGCTCGTATATGGGTACAATGGGAGGATGAGATAGTACATGTCTAGCTATGTAGCTGAATAATACTTGTATATCTAGTTCCATCTAGTCAAGATTAGTGGGTAGAGTATCATACATCCTGCAAATCTCCCTCATTCATATCTGATGTAGTATCTCTATTTGGCACCCATGTATTTATGGACGGCATGCTGCTATAGGGCTGCTATGATCTCCTCAACTCTCTAGACTATTACCCCTCTTTGTGTGGGTTCTATGTGGGTGGTCTGTGGGAGCTTTCACTCAACCGCCAAGACCCACGGACCGCTTATTATTTCAAGCGTTCCAAGGCGAGCACTAATGGCTACCTCTCACATAGCCGACATGCCATCCATATCTATAGGTGTAGTGAGCTTACCTCCATGCCGATCGAGTTACCTCCTCTCCTGTGCACTCCGGTAGCTCCACGATCCAAGTGCAAGCTTCAAGCAAGCTCCATCCTCAAGCTCCACGCTCCAAGCTCCATCGCCGCGAGCAAGAGAAGAGAAGAGAAGAGAAGAGAAGAGAAGAGAAGAGAAGAGAAGAATATGGAGAACTTATCCTCCCCGGTCCCTCACCCTCACACACTCACTCCCTCACACTCTCACACTCCCTCTCTCAAGCGCAAACTCAAGCAAGCAAGAAGAAGAAGAAGAAGAAGAGAGCCACTTTTGGCCACACACAAGAATGAGCTTCTCATTCACTTTTCAACTTTATATACAAAACCCTAAATCCCTTTTAGGCAGTCATCCCCTTATCCCCCTTTTTACATGGCTGACCGTGGCCTAGGCCCTTTTTCCCATCGTCCTTCTATCTTCCTAGCTTTCTTTCCACCGCCCGTCTACATTTACAAATTGCACGAGTGAGAGCCGGCGCTCCTTAAATTAAATCATGATGCGCTTGCGCTCTTTTACAAAAGTATTGACTTGCGCTTTTCCTTGTGTGTCTTTGTCTTCTGTTTCACTTTGCCTTGGCCTTTGTCTTCTGCTTTAGCTTTTCCAGATTTTCCACCTTGTTCGTCTATCGGTTAATATTACCCCCGCCTAGACGAGTGCTAGTCCCATGGCACTCACCGTCATAGGTAGCAGGCTTTGGCATGCACTGAAGATGTGGGTGGAAGGGACATCGGTGGTTGCCATGGAGGAGTGTTGGTGGTGGTGTGGAGGAAGGTCGTTGGGGGCACGTTGGTGGCCTAGGTGGCTAGTGGTAGGGTTGTTGGAGTTAGTGATAGGGCTGTTCTTTGTTGGGGATTGCACTGATGGCTAGCACAAGTGTTGGTTTGTTGGGGATTGCATTGATGGCTAGCATAAGTGTTGGTTTGTTGGGGATTCTGCACATGACGATTCTTGGCGGGCTTGCAGAATGATAAAGGATAAGAATTTAGAGTTGGGTATCGATGAAGAGTGAACGACACTTTTATTGGAGTCTTCAATACCTACAATTGAAAACCTTTCATAGGTAGTCTCTCCCTAGGGGTAGTGCTAGTCTTCTCTATCGTGCACAAGACATAGTTCAATTAGTTTGGGAGACAGGTCAAACTTTAAGCAAGCTGAGAGTATTGTCCTGCACTTAAGGACCCAAATTGTGTATATATTTCGGTGCAGATATTATGGGAGTGCTTGTGTATACTTAGATATTACATAGTTTGAAGATCGCGGCCTGGTTTCTTGTAACAATGTGTGGATGAAGCAAAGTTGTCCATGTTGAGAAGAAGTACATGTGAAGGTGTATGAGACATCCTTTGCATTGTGACTGCACGATGTAGCATAATTGAACACAAGGACACCGCACTTTTGGTAAGCTGGGAGCTATTGGACTTGCTTGATGAGGACGGTGCAGTTTTCCTGGCCATTCGTGCGTTGCTTACCACAATTGATTGCAATGGTATTAAGGCAGAGTGCAAGAGGGAATCGTGCGAATGGGTCAAGGTGACAGGTCTAACCATAGGAGAGACAAGCTCCTAGGGTATGTCTTGCCCTTGATGTGCCCTAAACAATTGTGGGTGATGCTAAAGGGCTAGGGGACTAGGGACAGAGCCCGTCGACCAAGGTCACTGGACGTATCTAATTTGAGGACCCCTAGGTGCTGTGCTCTGATCATGGGTGCTTTGTATCTTTTCATTCTTTTCTTTTCTTTTTCCTTTTTCCTTTTCTTTTTCGTTTCTTTTTCTTGTGCTTTTTTCTTTCTTTCTTTCTTTCTTGCTTTTTTTTTTTTGGGACTTGCCTAAGTACAATGATTGCAATATGTTGAGGCTATTAGCCTTTCAATGGGTTGGGAAATGTCAAGCTTCAAAGGCTCAGGAAATGGATATTACAGTGATGATTGTGTCCTAGCCTCATTGTTAGAGAAACAGTTGTTGAGATGGGGAGATACACTTGAGATTTTGCAAACCTCTTTGTGACACAAAATGTCAGTACAATTGAGGTAACAACTGCCGTGAGCCAAATATAGAGCTTGACCCAGAAAGAGAGCATAGCCCTTGACTATGCTTTGGACCATGCGATGTGGGTGGTCGGCAAGGGTGATTTTTGCTTCCGGCAGTGTGGCTTTGTTGCAGCTCTTTGTGGGGTCGGTGGTCTTGTGGTGACTTGGGCATTGAACACTTTCGCACAAAGACCTGTATCGTCCTGCATCCACTTGTCACTTCATGAGAGTACATGCACGGCATATGCCGCAACTATAATAAACCAGTTCAACGCAAGGAGATATCACTTATCTGAATTCCATGGTGTTGACTTAGATACTTATCACCTACGCTTGATTAGCTTTTTCTTTGGCTAAATATGTGAAATATACTAAACGCAGATATGAAAAATTTGTACAATTGGGGAGTCAGCACAACCATTTAAAGACAAAAAGTCATGGCCAAGTAGCATTTGATAAGCCTTTTATACAACATGGGGCTACTTTATTTGTACGAGGCGGGGCAAGTTCGGGTGGTCAGGCGACTGAGGCTCTGCTGGTGAGGGGCTCCTATGAGGTTGGGTAGGGAAAATGTCGAGATATGAAAAATAAAGGTTGCTTGATAGCAAAAGGAAAGAAGAAGGGCAGAATGTTTACATTGGATGCAGACATGCCTGAATTGAGTGCAGCAATGTTTGCACATGGGACTGGTGTAGTTGCAGATATTGATATCTGGCATAAACGCATTGGTCATGTTAATGTACAGCGACTTAAATCAATGCAGGCCCAAAATATTGTTGCAGGATTGCCCAAATTCAAGGTTGTAGAAATGCACAAGGTATGTGAAGCCTGTCAGTTTGGAAAACAGGAAAGGAAACCATTTCCTAGACATGTTCAAGAGAGTAAGAAGCCATTGGAATTAATCCACTCTGATGTGTGGACTACTAAAGCTGCATCTCTTGGAGGCTATCATTATTTTGTCACTTTTATTGATGACTATAGCAGAAAAGTTTGGGTGTATTTTATGAAAAAGAAAAGTGAAGTTTTTGGGCACTTCAAAACTCTTAAAGCTATGGTTGAAAAAGAAACAGGGCTGCAAATAAAATGCCTAAGGTCAGATGGAGGGGGAGAGTACCTCTCAAATGAGTTTGCAAGGTTCCTGCAGGAGCATGGCATAAAGCAGTAATATTCATGCAGTCATACCCCACAACAAAATGGAATTGCAGAAAGGAAAAACAGGCATATTGGAGAGGTATCTCGTGCCATGCTCAATGAAAAAGACTTGCCAGATTTTTATTGGGCTGAAGCAGTTGCTACAGCAGTCTACATAATGAATAGGACTCCCACTGCAGCAATACATGGAATGACTCCAGAGGAGAGGTATACTGGTAGGAAACCAGATATTTCTCATTTGAAAATTTTTGGTTGCATTGCCTATGTACATGTGCCAGATGAGTTGAGATCCAAGTTGGATCCAAAAGCTGAGAAGTGCATCTTTATTGGTTACTCTCTGTAGCAAAAAGGGTATAGATGCTATAACCCTTCTACTCGTAAGTTTACAGTGAGTAGAGATGTTGTTTTTGATGAGATGAGTAGCTGGTATAAACCAGTAAATGTGATTGATGATGTAGATGCATAAAATGGTAATGCTGCACAGAATTCACAGCAGCAGTCACAAAATATTAGTGGACCTGGAGTGTCCTCTAGCAGTGGTTCACATTCTTCGCCATGGACAGGCAGATTGAGATTAGGAGAATCTTCTCAAAGTAATGCAGATGGTGGTATGCAGGTATCACGAAAAGGAAAAGAGAAGGTTGATCAGCCCATGTTTGATGTGAATGCAGGTCACTCTTATGTGGATGGTGAATCCAGTGGCTTAGAACAGAGCATTGATGATGAGTTGGGTATTCCTTCTATTGTTACACCTGGAGTAAGGAAGACCAGGGATGTTTTGAGAGCACCTGGGAGTGAATCTAATTTGCGCAGGTCTACCAGAGCTAGGTATCCTATGGATATGCTGAAATATGATGGATTTACAGCCATTCACTATGCATATATGGTCAAAGTGATACAGGAACCAGAACCCACTTCTTTTGAGCAAGCCATGGGAAAAGAAAAATGGGAGAAAGCCATGGATGAAGAAATGGATGCCTTGGAAGCAAATGCTACATGGGAATTAGTACCTTTGCCTAAAGGTAAAAATGCAATTGGCTATAAGTGGGTTTATAAGGTGAAGCACAATGCAGATGGTTCTGTGAACAGATACAAGGCAAGATTAGTAGTCAAGGGGTATGCACAAACATATGGCATTGACTATGAAGAAACATTCAGTCCGGTTGCAAGGATGGCAACTGTAAGAGCAGTCATTGCTATGGCTGCATCAAAGGGATGGTCTTTACATCAGATGGATGTAAAGAATGCCTTCTTGCATGGTGATTTGCAAGAAGAGGTCTATATGGAGCAGCCACCAGGTTATGTGCATGTTGTTCATCCTGAGTTTGTTTGCAGGTTGAAGAAAGCCTTCTATGGCTTGAAGCAAGCACCTAGAGCATGGTCTGACAAGATAGGACAGTATCTTCTCACTATTGGCTTTTAGATTTCCAAGGTAGATTTCTCACTTTATGTGAGAAAAACAGAGAAAGGTATTATGCTACTTGTCATTTATGTTGATGATTTGATTATGACAGGTGACAGTGATGAAGATATCCTTCATGTGAAAATGCTATTGAAGCAGAAGTTTGAGATGAAGGATTTGGGAGAGCTGCGTTATTTCTTGGGCATTGAGGTGATTAGATCACCAAGTGGAATACAGCTCTTGCAGAGGCAGTATGGATTGGACATGCTGTCCAAATATGGGATGACAGGCTGTAAACCTATTTCAGTTCCTTTGGAGCAGAATGTGAAGCTGAGCACAGATGCAGGTGGGCTTCTAGAAGACCCTACTATGTATAGACGCATAGTAGGAAGTGTGATTTATATGACTATTACCAGGCCAGATTTGAGCTATGCTGTTGGATTGGTAAGTCAGTTTATGCAGGCTCCAAGGAAACCACATTTGGATGCGGCTAGACGCATACTCAGGTATGTGAAGTCCACATTGCAGTATGGACTATTTTATGAGACTGGGGTTCAGATACAGTTGCATGGATACACTGATGCTGATTGGGCTGGTAGTATTTCTGATAGACGATCTACCAGTGGATATGTATTCTCTTTTGGGAGTGCTGCAGTTACTTGGAGCAGCAAGAAACAGCCTACAGTTGCCTTGTCGAGCACAGAGGCTGAGTACAGGGGTGCAGCAATGGCTGCATGTAAGGTAGCTTGGTTGCATAAGCTACTTTATGATATGCATCAGCATACAGATGGGCCAGTTGTCATTTATTGTGACAACATGAGTAGTATACACTTTGCAAATAACCCAGTCTACCATGCTAGAACAAAGCACATTGAGGTGCATTATCACTATGTGCGAGAGAGGGTTTTACTAGGTCTTATTGATCTAGTTTATGTCAGCACAGAGGATCAAGTAGCTGACATATTCACGAAGGCATTGGGCGCAGAGAAGCTGCGCAAGTTCAGAGACCTGCTTGGTGTGCAAGAATTGGGATTGAGCTCGAGGGGGAGTGTTGAGATATCGAGCTCTACTCGTGATACGCTAGGGTGACCGTTGTGTATTTATGTCACCGACTTGTTAGTTGTAGATGCGGTTGGTACACCACCCATGAATAATAGCTACATGACAGCTATCCTTATCTACTCTAGTTCGTGGCTCAGTTAGTATGCCACCTTAGTTAGTTGAGTTTGGTTTGAGACCCATATATAGGGTTCTTCTATTTCTTTGTACTTGAGTTCTTTTGGCTTACACAACTAAGAAGAGGAATACTGTTTTCAGCCTCCACCCTTGTGTGTATTCCCCCATTGTGCAAGCAAGAAAGCTTCAAGTGAGACTCCTTCCTTCTCTCCCACAATCTTGACAATAATTTGATAGCTTGTACTTAGACTAGGCTCCAACTTGCATCATGAATTGTGTTTTTGGTCGTACCTTGATGGCAGTAATAGATTCCTCAAGATAAGATCATATTACCATGAGTATAAACTTGAAGGATCCCCCTATGTATTTGATAAAACTATGCTTGCAAAGCACATGGACTCAAGTCATAATCATTATGGGTAATCTTGACCTCATTTGTGTATTTTTCTCCTTCAAAGGCATATTACGTTGAGTGTGTGTAGGCTTTACCTTGAGGGAATAGATTTTTTACCTTGAAGTACAAGGCAAAGCTCACACATAATCTTTGACCACAAACATTTTAAAGGTATGTCTCAAACATACCCTCAATATACTTAGCATCATAATGTATCAATGAGACACCATTACTTTCGACCTTGTTTTTGACCCAAGGCTTCACCACAAAAGAAAAGGGCATTACCTCAAAAAAAGAGGTACTCTACCTTGAGGATAGGAGGTAAATATTACAATCACATCCTTTGAAGATTACCTCTAACTAAGTTGAAGTGTAATATGCCTAATGGCTTGCCAAGTAACTTGTTCCATTATTTATACACTCTTAACATGTGTGTGTTTGTGTGTGTGGGTAAGGGGTGGCAATAGTTAGGTAGGCCATAGGGTACACCAATGCTTGGTAGATCTAATCACTACTATGAATCCTCGGGGAGCTTAGTCATGAATATATGTATGTATCACATGGGTTCAACATAAGGGTTTTTTAAAATACCATTTTTACACATTTTTTACATGCAAAAGGGTCCCATATAAAGGGGTTACTTACAGATTGAATAGAAAGGGATTATGTTTTATTCAGGAAAAATTTACAGATAAGGATTTCTATAAATATGCCTTGAATGCATGTGTTATAGAGGGTATACATATAGTGAACTATCCATGTATGAATCTAGCCCATAGAGAAGTACCTAAGAAATGAAGGAGCTTCCAAAAAGGGGTGCACCAATGACTGACAACTCTAAACCCTAAACCTTCAATCACTATCAATGGTGAGGGAAATGACCATTACAAGCTGTGTCAATGCCACTTTTTGTCCATCTTCTTCTAGATCTTCAAGATTTGGTGGCATCCTTTTGATTGAGCTAGCTTCTCTTCAGATCATTCATGCTTCTATTATTGTTGTCCTCTCTTAGGCCAAGGCTTAACTTCCACACGTGTATGCAATCTGGTAAATGCGGGCTTGTGGAGATGGCTATTTTTGATATTGATGAGGATCCTTTGTTAGCAGTTCTCCAGGTGTAAGGTGTCATCTTTGATGCCCTAAGATCTGCATCTTCTAACCTTGCCATTGAATCTCTTCATGAGCATGCCATAGTGTTGGATGCATCCATAGCCTTGCAAAATCATGTGCCTATATCAAGAGCAATAATGGGAATGTTAGAGTAGCAAATTTCTCTACAAACTAGGGATGGTGGGTCCTCTAGTACTTGCAATTGTTAGGCTACTCTTATTCCAAACAATGTAATTCTATAAAGAAGTATCCTCTTCTTCAAACTTTTGATGCTCAAGCATTTGGAATTTTAACCATGTTTCAAAAAGGGGTTGCTTTTGTGAAAAGTAAAATGTGAAACTTTAAGGCTTCAAGTAGACTTGGTTGAATTGCAACTGAAGTCTAACAGTCTTGATTGTCAAAATTGTATGCTACTTTTGAGCTTTGTCAAATCTTAGAGACATTGATACCATTGAAATTGTAGATGGCCCATGCTTGTATCAACATTGAGATTCTAGTAGCCAAGATGGTGCATTATCAGGTTTTGAAACCTTGATTGTTGAGCTAAATGGATCATTTTATGGGCAAACATCACTTGAATCATGTGCCTTTTTTTGGTCCTCCCTCACATACTTTGTATATACCCCCACAATATGGAGCATAAGGCTATCAGCACACACTCAAAAACCATCTGTTGGTGGAGTGAAGGCTAGAAGGTTTCTAGGCTTTCATGGGAGACTTGGCAAGATAAACTCGAGAAATGGTGGCTCAACTATTAAATTTAATCAGTGGAAATCCCTACATAATGCAGTTAAGGATCACACTGATAATGGACAAGCTCGGAATAGAAAAGCTAAAGTTTGGGAAACACTAGACAGAGTGTTTTTTTATTGTGATAAGACTGAATGGAATGATGATAATCTCAAAGACTTTAAAAACCAATTGAACATTTTCAAAAAGGCGATCACAGAAGCTTGGGGTGATCAACACTTTACTCACTATATGGTAAGAAGTTTGTATATGTTTGTTTCTTCATTGTCGAACTCATATAATGTTTTTTAATAACTTTCTTTATTTGTTGACTATGCAGCATATTCTATACAACCATGCTCCATACTTTATTAAACAATATGGATCTCTATCTATCTGGTCAACCCAAGGTATGGAAAAATCACATTATCAAGCAAGAACAAAATATTTTAGACACACAAGACATGGAGGTGGAAGACACAAAGCCAACAGTTTATTAGAGGTCTTTCAATTGTTCTATCGACAAATCTGGCATAAATTCAAGCTTAAAGATACAACCACATCAAGCAATACATCATCTTTAGCAAGGACTATACAAATTGTTACCCAAAGAAGAAAAGATAGATATTTAAATTCTTGCGCAAAGCAAAGATTTACAGAATGGTTACAAACCAAACAAAGAGTTGGGAAAAGATGGGTTTCAAGAAACCCTTAATCTTTGGCATCTTCTAGTTTGATTGTATTGTAGAAGAGTCCTTAGTTTCAGGCACCTTGACAGGGCCTCCAGAGGAGTCCTTAGTTTCAGGCACCTCAACAGGGCCTTCAGAGGAGTCCTTGGTTTCAGGTAGCTCGACAGGGCCTCTAGAGGAATCTTTTGTTTCATCCCACTCAATAAGACCTCTATATTTCAAAAACTCCTGTTTTCAATAGCCTGGAAGAAGCTTCAAATTCTTACTATCTCCTACATAAGAGAGCAAATAGGAGCCAAGAACTCCAAAATATCCAGCTCTAGATCCACTGTATCCAGGCATGAAGCCAAAAACTCTTATGGCTTCTTCCTTCTCCACTAAAATGATCTTGTTCAAACCTCTGCGGAAAACTTGAGATCCAATTACCTTTGAGATAGCTCTCAAAGCCATCATTGGTAGACTTGGAGAGCTTGACAATCTACTATGATATATTACAATTGTTTGATTGTTTAAGTTTCCAATATAATGGCCAAGGCTTTGATTTTTTCCAAGCTTCATTGGCCTAGAGCCCTTGGCCCTTCCAAGAAAGTTGTCCAGATCTTCAATCTCAATCTACACAACAAAACACAACAGTATAAGATATAAGATATTTATCTATAATGCATAATAAAGTCTAACATAAACTCAATGGGTAACTTCGAATTATATTTCATACCTTAGGGTGTTCGTCTTCTTCGAGAAGACTATCATCATAAAGATTTAATGAACTCTTGGGTTTCTCATTTGATGGAGACTTCAATCTCTCTTCATACCCTACGTCATCAATATGAAGTTTCTTCTGGACCTGCAAGAACTCTTCTTTTGTAGGTAGCCCCCCCTTTTCGTATTCTATGATCGGATTAATACATGTATGTAAGGCTATAGAGCTGTCTTGGAAATTCTCTCCCTCAACATCAAGACTTGCTAGTGGTTCTTGTTCATAACCTATAAAATTTATGTCATTTTTGCCCCAACCTGCAAGGATTGCTAAGCAATAATCTTCTCTAAGATCAAAAAGATGTTGAATATCATTTAGCAACACATATCTCTTCTTGTTGATAAGATAAGTGGGAAATGTTGGAACACATGCAAGAGGACCTTCTTCATCAACATGTGCACTTGGTTCGATCTCCTTTTCTTTCACCATTGTGATATTGTCACTCTTGAACAAACCTACATCAAAACCTTGGACAAGTTGATTCTCAATATCTTCTTGGAACATCTCCTCCTTCTCTTCGACCTCCTTATCCATACTTGCAATATCCTCTAGCTTTCCCTATTGGTCTATATCTGGAGAAGAAATTTCCATGTACTGAAGATACACAATAAATCCAATGTCCTTGTGGATCAGAATGCATTGGTGTTGATACCTGTGGAAAGGGCAACATGTTTCTCTCTATCTGAATTCCTCATCAATGAGGTTGAACCTGCCTAGCAAAGTTGAGCTGGATGTACTAGTGGCTCCCATGACATCACTATAATGAACAAATCCATTGACTTCTAAACCTTGCACATGTCTATCATAAAAATATATGCTCTCCTTAAGTTTATCTTCAAGATCCTCCAATAACTCCTTCAAATTAAAAGGAACATTGAAAATTTCCCTGATATAGCCAAACTTGGAAGAATTTCGAGTTGTGTGTAAGAAATCAAAGAGCCTATCATCAGAAGTCTCCATTAGCTCCTCCTCATCCACTCCTTTCAGAGATAGCTTTCTCTTTGTCATCTTGACCAACAAAAGATTTATCCCTGAAAACAAAGCAGAATGGCAACAATGTCCAATAAAACAAGATGGAACCATGGAAAGAGGCCCCAAAATTGCATTTTTCAAGACAAAAAATCAAAAAAGGAGAAATTTTTTTAATTGACTGGTGAAACGCAAAAACAAGGTGTTCAAGGCAAAAGCCGGTGAAGAAATCGCGTTTCACCGGACACTACTTGAAGACGAAAGTTATTTGAAGATCTCACCGGTGAAACGCGATAGTTAGCAAAATACCACTAACCAGAGACATTATTTCGCGTTTCACAAGTCAAAAGATGCAAAACAAGAAGACAAACATGAACTATGAATTAATTCTATTAAAACACAGAAATTTATGATAAAATCCTTTCTGGAAGTGCCATGCTCCTTTTAAAAGACACAAAGCACATGACGTCTGTAATTTTTCAAGTGTTATTAAAAATTCTTTCTATATTAATCAAATTGATTTTGTTTAAATACTTGTAAAAACAAAATTTTGTTACCTATCAGAAATTTTTGAACTGCTCTTCAAACAGGAAGCAAGGACCTTGAAGGGAAGTCGAAACAAAATTTTGGGAGAAAGAAAGACAATATCAGAGAGAATGGCTTCGAAAAGCTTTTATATTGATTGTCAAACGTGCGTTGATAGTTCCAACAAAAAAGTTTGCATAATGATGGAAAAATAAATGCGATCGCAAATTTGGACAAAATTTCCAATATTTTTGCACGCACGAAATACCTCAGAATACGTGCGCACGTGTCTCACTTAACACACTGTATCAAATTTCTAAGAAGACATGCACACTCCCTTTTTTCGAGAATATGTCGCACGTGTTTTACTTAACACTTCGCCAAGTAATGCATGTATCATCGAAATCCCCCAATAAAGGGAAGCAACGGCCAAATTCGTTTCATATTTTTATGGTCATGGAGCACATTTTCGTGGTCATGCAGTAGGGTCTTCGAGCACATTTTTGTGGTCATGCTGTGGTTGTGAAGAAAGCATTCGCGTTTCACCAGAGCTATTAACAAAATTGGTTCTAAACAGATTTTTCCCAGCAAAGCGCCAAAGAAGGTATGGTTTTCTGCATCCGTCCTTCTCAACGCCCAGGCATCCATTCAATGCATTTTTTTGATACTTTTTCTTAATTTTTTATATTATTATGACCTTATAAGCACTATAAACGAATTTTTTCCATAGTGTGAGTATTCCTTAATGTTGTGGACATTTTAGGTAATTTTAATAGCATTCCTTAGATCAACGTTTTGTTTTTCTTCGTTTTGTTAATTCCTTTGCTATTTATGTGTTGTCCGATGAAACACGAAAACAACATGCTGCAAGGAGGCCTTTTGTTTGAAACTCGCGTTTCACTGGACGCACTGGACAAGAAGTTCGGTGAAACGTGAAAACAACATGCTGTAAGGAGGCCTCTTGTCTGAAACTTGCATTTCACTGGATACACTGGACAAGAAGTAACATGTCTTTTTTTGGCAGATGGCTAGGACTAAAGCAAAAACAAGGAAGGAGAAGATTGATCCTAGGGGTTTAACATCAAAGATTCATCAATCTTCAAAGCCTCCAAAGCTCTCTAGAAAGTTAAAGCCAAAGAGAAAGTTTTCTCAAAATGTCAGGTGCCTAAGGGAGATTAGGAAGGCAATAAAGGCTCTTGACAATGCAATTCCAAAGTTGTCTTTTCAGAGGCTTGTCGGAGAGATTTGTAACAAATATAGTCTGAATAGTTTCAGATGGTCAAGAACAGCCCTTAATTGTATACAAGAAGCTACAAATGATTTTTTAGTTGAGTTTTTTCAAGATGCCTATATTTGTGCTGCTCATGCTCATAGGCTCACACTCATGGACAAGGACATGGTAATTCTTAGGAGGTTAAGATATAGATTTTCAAAGGTCCTTGAGCCAATTCCCCTCACTGATGAGAAGACATTTAATATCCTTAATGTGCCCCCAGCTAGGAGAAAGAAAGATGATTCTGGTCCCAAGGTTGAGGATGTCACCCATGAGAGGGATACAAGGCAACGTGAAAAAGAGGAGAAAGCTAAAGAGGAACAGGCAGATAAATGGAGAGAGTATAGGAGGCAAAGGGCTGAAGAAAGGGAAGCAGAGCAACTAGAGTCCTTTGAAAATGAGCTAGCCACCCTTCTTGAAGCAGCTAATCCAAAAGGATTCAATGTGTTTTGTTTCTTACCTGGTGACTTAGGCAAAAAAATTGAGATTATCTCCTTTAATGTTGCATGTGTTCAGATTCTTAAGGATAAAAGAAGAGAAATGAATGACAGTATTATTCTTGCTGGCCTAAGGTATATCCACCCATAATTACTTTTACTTTTTGATATTTTTTAAACAATAATATTTTTTTTTGTTTATACTCACTATTTCTATGCCTTTTCTAAGTGTGTAATGCATGAGTTTCCTTTGGATATGCAACAAAAAATTAAGGTTCTTGATCCTTCTATCTCATTCTTTATGAGGAACGAGCTTGATACAAGTTTTGTTGAGCAGTGGTTCAATCTGATTGACTTCGATACTTTGGAGCTCCTTATAATTTCATATAATGAAAAGTAAGTGATTCAATATTCTATTAGAGTTTTTGAGATTTTATCCTACTAATTTGTTGAGATATGATTGCTTTCGGTTCTCATTGGAGCTTGATTGCAATAGACTGTGTGGATAAGCAATGTTTTTTAATCAACTCTATGAAATGAAGCCATGGAAATGCTAAATTGTAAGTTATGTTATCCAAGGGCTCCTTGATATTTCAATTCTTTTTTTTGTAAGTACTCTAAATTTCAATATATTTTATATATAGAGGTACAAAAAAGTTAATTGAAGAGCTAGAGAAAAGACCCCCTATGCTGTCTGATTTGGTATTTTTAAAGGTATTTTTCTCGAGTTTGTGGAAAATAAAAAAAGATACACGGGCTACGTGTGAACAGCTGTGTGTGCTTGGAGATGGTACGCACCACCACACAGAGAAGACCAAACGCGCGTCCTCGCGTGTAAACACCTGCGGGCAACTCCTGTATGCACATGCACACCTGGACGCCCGCGCTACATGGGGAGGGTGGGAAAAGAGTGAGGTAGGGGTAGGAAAGGGGGCTAGAATGGGGAAAACTGGGGTTAGGTTAGTGAGCTAGTCTGGTAGGTTAACTAAGTACAGTAGGTAAGCTAAGGAAGTTAGGTTAGGTTAGTTAATTAGGTGAGCTAAGTGAATTAGGTGAGTTAAGTTAATTAGGTTAGGTAAGTTAATTAGGTTAGTTAAGTTAATTAGTTTAGGTAAGTTAATTAGGTTAGTTAAGTTAATTAGGTTAGGTAAGTTAATTAGGTTAGCTAAGTAAGTTAGGTTAGTTAGGTTAATTAGGTTAGTTAAGGAAAGGAGGTTAGTTAACTAACTAGAGGGGAAGGAAGAGGAAGGAGATGGGGCAGTGGGGGAGAGGAGAAGGAGGAGGAGATGGCGGTGGAGGCTGGCAATGGCGGAGGAGGAGAGGGGAGGAGAGAAGGCGGCATGGGGCATGGAGGAGGAGGAAGAGGGAGGCGCGGAGGGAGAGGAGTGGAGCGCGAGGGGAGAAGCAATGTGGAGCGCAAGGGGAGAAGCAACGTGGAGCACGAGGGTTGGAGAAGAGGGGTGGCAGAGATGGGGCGGAGGGGAGGAGATACCTGCGGTGAGGAAGGAGAGGACCGCGAGGGGAAGGAGGGCCGCAACGAGGGACGATGGAGGGGAGAGGCCAGCTGCAACGATGGAGGGGGAGGCGAGGAGGCGCAGGAGGAAGAGGGAGGAAGGCGAGCGCGATGGAAGAGGAGAGGAGGGAACGAACAAGTAAGTCGGTTTTTTTTTGTTGTTTATTTTGGTTTATAAAATTGGTGGTCTCTATTTATTTGTTGTTTGTTTTTAATGTTTAATTTTTGTCTTTTTTGGTTTATCTTTTGTTTCTCTCTCTGTTTTTTTTTTCTTTTGTTTTGTTGTTGTTTTGTTTTGTTTTGTTGTTGTTGTTGGTTGTTTTTTTGTTTTTTTAATTTATGATTATTTGTGTTTGTTGATTTTTGTGGTGTTCTTTGGTGTGTGTATTTTTTAAAATGTTTTTTAAATTATTTGTGATTGTTTTGATTTGTTTGTTTTTGTGTTTTGCTTTTTGTCTTGTGTGTTGTTTTTTTTTTGTCTTGGTTTTCTGTTGGTGCTATTTGTTGTTTTTGTGTGTGGGTTTTTGTTTTTGTTTTTTGTTTTTTGTGGTGTTTTGTGTTTGTTTGTTTTTTTTTTTGGGTTTTGTGTTTTGTGTGTGTATGTGTATGTGTGTGTGTTTTTTTTTTCTTTCTTTTGTTTTTTTCGTATTGTTGTTGTTTTTGTTTTGCTTGTTTGGCGAAATCCATGAAAAAGTGAGCGCACCCCCGTCCTGTGCGCATGCGCGGGGCAGGAGTAAAAAAAAGTTGCATCGGCGGGATCAGATGGGGCAGGGATGGCGACACGCGAGGCATAGAGGCCACGGGGGTGTCCCGAGGCATGGAAAACCACAAACATGCGCGTTCACACGCGACATGAGAGACTCGGCCATACATCAGAAGGAAGAAAAATTAATAAAACCCAAACCATACACCCGATCGAAAGACCGTTAAAGGAAAAAATGTGTCGGGAGACGAGGAAAAGAGGATAGAAAAATGCCACACGGGTTTCGGGGCAAAATCAAGGTGTTCACATGAAAAAAACACGAAAATGACTCCAAAAATACATACGAGGATTAGTATGGAAAAATCCGCTCACTGGAATGCAAGGTGGAAAGAAGGAAAAATGTGCCCGACAAACTTATCACGTCAACACACAGGTTCAACCGAGAGAGGATGCGTTCACATGGGAAAAACCCAAAAAGCGTACCTAAAGAGGGATTCGAAAATTAATATGGAATGATTCGTGCACCAGAATAGAGGAAAGTAAAAAGGAAAAATGTCCAAAGAAAGGAAATTCACAGGACTGTCACGTCAAAACTCACTGCTGGCAGAGGGAAGAGGGGTTCACATGCAAAAAACACAAAAAAGACACCCGAAAATACATGGAAAAATTAATAACGAAAAATCCGACAGTCGAAAGAGGGGGGAGGAAAAAGGAAAAAGTGGGGGAAAGGCTGGCAGGACACGGCTGTCAAATTAAATGGGATGTCCGGTGCAAACAGGGCATGTGCACATGGAAAAAATGTGGAAATTACGCACGAAAAGGTCCCGAAAACCCACAAAAATTAATAGTGGACCAACCGTGCATCGGAAGGACACGGAGTAAAAAGAAAAATTGTCAGGAGAAAGATGGAGGACAAGGACGTCATGGCAGATGGTTGTTCGAAAGCAATAAAGGTGCATTCACATGGAAAATTGTCCAATTTACGGGAAATGCGTCAAAAAATTAATAACTCAAGAACCATCAGTCGGAACATGAGTTGGTAAGAAGTAAAATGGGCATTTCAAAGGGACGAACAAGGCTGTAAGGTTGGATTTGGATTCTGGTGAACGTAGGATACGTTCGTATGCAAAACGTCAAAACAAGGGATAAAGGGAAATAGGGAAGGAACAGCCCAAAGGGTGAGGTAAAGTGAGATGGGTGGGTGGGAAAGGGACCCCATAAGGGCAGAAAGAGGAATCAACTTGAGGTATATGCAAGGGGTATGCACATCAGACGCGTAGGGACGTGTCCTCACACCTAAAACCTTAACGGACAGAGTAGATTGATTAACACGGCCATAGACTTGTCAACCGATTGGACGCTGGCATCCCCACACTTAAGACATCACATACACTTACAAACAAAAAAGTAGGTTAGAAACACTTGGCTCGTTTCGCGTATGGTCGAAGGAACCGTCACTACTATACAGAAGGGTTGGAATCGGCTGCAGGAAAGGTACCATGGCTTGCTCCAGCATTCAGTCAGCATGGTAGGGACCATGCAATAGTACCCAGGGAGGTAGTTGGTTGATGAAGCTCATCGGGGGAGGTGTCGTTGACGAAGGATAGTCACTCAACTCACTGGTACTCAGATGGGATGAGAGAACAATCACTCGCCCCATAACTTACATTACTCGAGGTAATATTGATGGAAACCCAGATCTCACATCCGGTTTAGGAATCAACAAGAGGGTGGTGCAGAGGGAGTATGCCAGGGTGCACAATTGATGGTGCATTAGTGCGTCCCATCCATCTGGCGTAGGTGCAAGAAGGAAGGCAAGGGAGCCTTACAATGCAGTGTACAGAATGGAGTGACGTGTCTTGTGCTGATGGCAGAGACCCATCCCGTGGGTGCAAAGAGAAATGGAAAAGTACCGAACTCCAATTGTTGTAACGTCCCTCAATCCTCACCTCTCAATACTTGATTGAAGAAACATCCATCACACTCAGTCCACCCTCTGTCTCACGCTCTGTTGAAAGATACAGAGGGTAGCTGATTCCTCAAACCCATTGATGTAATCCTTGTTGGCACTTGTGCAGAGGTTGTATGCCTTGTGTGCATTTGATGGTGCAACTGTGCATCCTGCCCTATGTGCCAGCATACAATGCAAGAAGGAAGGCCAGGGAGCCTTATGGTGCAGTGCACAGGAACAGATCATGTGTTGTGCATTGAGAGGCCCATCCTGTGTGTGCAACACTTTGTTCACACATCTCACCTCTCATTTGATTTGAAGGGAAAGACTGGTCACTTAGCCCACCCTTTGTCTCACGCTCACTGATAGATATAGAGGGCAGCCCATACTCACATCCCCATCCTGTTAGGATGAAAGCTTATGTCACTCAAGGGGTTGGTGATGAAGATTGCTTTATCTGTTGTTATCATCAGGATGTTGAATATGAGGCAAACCTAAGGAGGCAGCCAACGTCTGATACTTCAATGATTTGTAAGAAAGATCGTCTATTAAGAAGGACAAATGGACTGATATTGTAGAGACATCGCACCAAGGGAGGTGGCTTCAAATTACGTACTGAAAAAGGTGATGCTAGTGAGTCGACTATTCTGAACTGCGGGGTGTTACTACCTTTTCCACAGTTAGCTTCCCGCCCAAGGGTGTTTCCACCTTTTCTTGGAACGAGGCCTGTTATGACAGAGAATTTCTTCCTTTTCTCCCATAACAGTTTTGTTGGTTTTGTTTTGTTTTTGTTTTTGTTTTTTTTTTCTTCCTCTCTTTTTTAAAAAAAGTTTTTTTTTCTTTTTTGTTTTTTTTTCTCGTTAATAAAGAGAATGGCAGAAATACCAGGGATCAGGACCAACCTCGCCACCGTTGTTAGATCAGACGAGAAGAGAACAAGGTCAGGTTGAGAGGTAACTGTGAGGGACTAGCAGAACGAGACCGCCTCATGAAGAGAATCATAAGGACTATCAGAAGCATGAAGAGAATGACAGTGCGACACCCAAAAGGGAGCGGGTAGGTCGACTGTGATTGTCAAGATCCCCAGGGAGGGAGGTACTTCTTCAAACGATAGCTATTGATAATAAAAGGATCATCAGAGGCATCAAGGGACCTGAACAGAGCCATTAGGATTGACATCAAGAACCTTGTATGGGCCCATCCACCGTTGTTAAAGCTTGCCAAGAAACTTGCCAAATCTCAAATCATAGGCTAGGACAGATCACATTCTTTGAACTCCTTGTGCTTAATGAAACTATCATGATAGGCCTTGCGTCGCGCTTGAGTGGTTTCCATACACTGTAGGGCCATCCGCCGTATCTCATCCAAGCATTCTAAGTGCAGGAGGCAGCGTTGCAGTGACTCATCATCTCCCAAGCGTTCTTTAACTGCCACTCACAAAGAGGGCAATTCCAGTTTAATAAGAAAGACGACTTCTATACCATATACTAGCTGGAAAGGGGTCTGTCCTGTAGTTGCCTTATGGGAGGTTTTGTATGCCCAGAGGGCCTCTATAAGTCGATCGTCCTAGCCGCGACAATGTGCGGCAATCGTTCTTGAGGGGACTGCCAAAATGGGTGATAATATTTTCGTACATGAACAGGGCTATGCTGTTACCATCGACCCACTTCAGAGCTTTAGCTTCACACCACTTTGTGACATAATCTGTATATATTAAGATGTATCTATTCTGCTTCTGTCTGGTGGGTGGATCAATGGGACCCACAAAATCAATCCCCCACTTCTTGAACGGCTTTAGGGGAAGAATAGGTTGCAGTGGCATGGCACTTGTTTTGATGGGTTTTCCCATTCATTGACAAGCATCACATCTCTTGCAGTAGTCATATGCATCCTTGTGGAGGGTCGGCCACCAATATCTTGCTAACAGAGCCTTCCTGGCTATCTCTTCTCCTGTGAAGTGTCCACCACATGGTTCGTCATGGCATGCTTTCAATACTATGCCGATTTCATCCCCTGCAACACATCTTCACAGCACTTCATCTTTGCCTCTCTTGTACAATGCACTGCCTAGCATGGTGTAGGGGGCTGATTCTAACAGAAGCTCCTTCTTCTCACGTCTTGAGATGCCGAGAGGATACTATTGAGTTGCTAGGAGGTTGGCTATGTCTGCATACCAAGAAGTAACTGTTTCAACTAGAAACAAGGAAGCATCAATAAGGTCTGGGTCATCCTGTTCCTCTTCTACAGTTTGAGGAATCCGTGATAGATGATAGGCTAGGCATGGGAACGGCCAAGCTTAGTGACAACTTGAAAATCGAACTCCTGGAATAGGAGCAACCATCTCATCAATCATCCTTTAACATATGCTTTGTTCATTAGGAAGGACAACCCTTCATGATCCACATAGAACTTGAAATGCGTTGACAGTAGATAGTGTCGAAACTTCTCTAATGCAAACACCATTGCCAAGCACTCAAGCTCTGTCACTGTATAGTTCCATTCCCTATCAGTGACCTTTCGACTTGCATAATATATTGATTAATCTAATTTAGAGGGGCCCTTTTGACATAGGATATCACCTAGCCCTTCAATTGATGCATCTTTGTGCACATGAAACTCCTTCGTCCAATTAGGAGGTTGGAAGATAGGTGCTTGGATAAGGCACTGTTTTAGGGTATTAAAGGCTTCTTCATAGTCATTAGTCCAAAGGAAATCCGCATCTCTCCTTAGGAGCTTGTGCAGAGGGGCTGCCTTGGTTGCAAAATGTGCAATAAATCTTCTATAGTAGCCCACATGGCCAATAAATCCTCTCAATTGCTTGAGGTTTGTTGGTGCTGCCAAGGCGGCAATCTTCTCAATCTTCGCCGGGTCTGTTGCAATTCCTTGTGTAGAGACGCTATGGCCCAAAAGAACTCCTGATGAGACGCCAAAGACACATTTGTCAGGGTTGAGAGAAATCCCATACTCTCGGCATCTGTCAAAACATTGCTCTAGGTGTCCCCAGTGCTCACAGATCAAACTATAGACACAAAAGTCATCAAAGATACACCTCAATGAAATCATAAAGATGATTCTGGAAGGAAGCCATCATTACTCGTTGGAAGGTGGCAGGAGCATTACAAAGCCCAAATGACATCACTCTATAGGCATAGGTCTCCCATTCTGTTGTTTTGGATTGGTCCTCTTCTGTGATTTAGACTTGGTTATATCTGTTGAATCCATCCAAGAGGGAATACAGCTCATGGCCTGCCACTGTGTCCAACAGTTGGTCTATAAAAGGGATAGGGAAATGATCCTTCTTCATCTTCGAATTGAGCTTTCGAAAGTCCACACATATTCGAAGTTTCCCGTTCTTCTTGGGTACTACCACAATGGGCGAAACCCATTCACTGTTAGCCACGGGATAAATGAACTCAACTTCAAGAAGTTTCAATAATTCGGCCTTCAATAGAGCATAATAATTAGGATTCATATGCCTTTGTCTCTGCCTTACAGGTTTGGCATCATGCTCTAGGTCAATGTGATGTTGGCATGCTGTGGGATCAATCCCCTTTAGGTCTTTGTATGACCAATCAAACACGTCTAAGTTCTCTTTTAGTATGTCTCGCAAGACCACTAGTTCTTCTTCGAGAAGATTGAGATCCACTTTCAGGTGACGTTCAATACCGTCAGTATCCAAGAACGTTACTTGTCTTTCAACTTCCACTTCGCGGATAAATGTCCCATGGATTGCTTCTAGGTAGAGGTCTGACTCTTTCAAGGGAGTAGTGTCATCGTTTGATGTTTCACTAGAATTAGTGTCCTCCTTCTCAACAGACGGCTCATTTGTCTGTTGAGATTACTGGAAGGGTATTAGAGCTTTGCTTGCTTCTGTGTGAGTGGTGATTTCTTCTGGACTTAGGGATTCATCTTCAGAGGATGCGTCCAGGAATGTCACATAACACAGACCTTCTAGAAGTCGTGGCTCTAATGGCTCTAGCTTCTATTGACAAGGGGCATCATCATCATCTTTTCTCCAGACTGAATGGTCAGGGTGACAGGAGCCACTGGTAAACTTAATTTTTATGCCTTTGATCCATTGCTTATGCAGATTCTGCATACTTTGTGGTCCATTGGTCAACCCAAATGGAACCATGGTTATTCCCTCCAACACCCTGAGATCTTCGGTCTCTGAGGTCTCTATAGGGATTTCAAAAATATCATCCACTATCAGAGGATCTTCTTAAACTGCACTTTCATAACCTGCTTAGTTTTCTTCCTCATCATGTCCATCCTCTTCCTTTGGAGGCTCTGTCTCTGCTTCTGTAGAGGCTCTGTAGGAGAAGAACATATATTTTGCCTTTGTGTCTGCTTCTGCTTCTGCCTCAGGATCTGTCTCTGCTACTGTGTGTGCGACTGCCATGTAACAGGGAGAACATTACATTCATGTTTCTATTTCATTGTCAGAGGTGATTTCAGAAGTCAATTCTAGTTGAGGCAGGAGGTATTCTCCCATGGACAAGGACTTTGCTTCCCTTGGTAGTTGGCTATAGTGCCCACTGTTAGGGACTGTGCCTCTATTTTCTTGGGAAAGATTTGTTTAAGAGCCTCTTCATCTCCTAATGTACCATCTCTTTTTCCTTTTTCTTCTAACAATGGCAGCATCGGTACTTCTTCTGTTTCTGGAGGTGCTTCTGTATCATCTATCTCCTGGATCTCTGGTCCTGTTTCTAGGACTGTCTCTATGACTCTCTATGGCACTATAGTGCTCTGTGCTACACTGTTATGTCTTGTACTACTCTGTCCCTCTGTTGGCAGGTTGAACTTCACAATCTTGGCAGGAGAGTTGTTCTCTTCTTAGACAGCTGGTCCCTTCTTCTTGGCGCACGTGACAGCGACAACTTCCAACTCTACCAAATTGGAGGCAGACTCATGTACCTTTTGTTGGCTATCAATAGCATTGGCCTTGACAGGGGTTGGACTTGGACAGTCCTTTGCAGTGTAGCCTTCTCCTTTGCATCAGCTGCATAAGGGCTTCTAATCCATAGATCGTCTAGGGTTTGGACAATTCGGGGAGATATGACCCTTTTCTCCACACCTATAACATTCCACCTTCGATCTCTGACCACCGCCAGACTGTCATCCTCTGTAACTTTGAGAGGGAAACCTCCTTGGATGGAAATTAGGACCAAACTCCCTAGGCTTTGGTCCAATATCTTGTGTTGTCATTTTGGATTCTAGCAAGTTGAATCTTGCATTTTCATCCTTCTGTCTTTGTTCGCGCATCTCTTTCAGAGACCAAATATCCTCTGTATGGTTCTTTCTCAAATAGTAGGAACAAAAGGCTCCAGGAATGATTGGTTTTTGGGTACATTCAGTGGCTAAATGTCCCACTTGATGACACTTTTCGCACCATGTGTTAGAGCGCATCACATCTCTCCCAGCTCTCATAGGGGTGGATATATTGGCCGTATTCACCTTCAGCATCTATAGCTACTCTGTAATCACATCCATAAGATCTTTCTTGATACTTGCAACTGAGTTAGATAAGTAGTCCTTTAGATTTTCACCTCCTGAAGTACTTGTAGCAGGGTTTTGGGAAGCTTCTGTAATTACTGCATACACTGGTTGGGTTGATCCAGAAGGTCCTCTGTTTTGATTTTGATTCAGAGTTCCTACTGAGACTTGGGATTGTTGATTCTAGTTGGTAGGATTCCACTATTGTTGAGTTGCCATTGGAGGAACTGTTTGAGGCCACTATTGTTTTGGTTGAACCATCATTTGAGGCACTATCATCTGTGGTGACCACAATGGATTAGGTGCACTATACTACGGCACTATTTGCATCTGGGGATAAGGATAGGGAAGTGTCCCTAGGATTACATTTGGTGGGTATACCATTCCTGGCATGGGAGGAGGTAAGGCTCCTCTTGCTGGAGTCATTGACAGCCTTGCCTCAACTTCATCATATAATCTTGCACCTTCCACTACAGCTTGTAGATTGACTAGTCTTCTTAATTCCACGAACTTGCAAACTTCTGGTTGTAGGCCTCTAAGGAACACTTCTTTCTGAATGCCTTCGTCCAAATGATGGTTAGTCCATCTCTTCAGGATGGATTCCATTTGCGAGACATAAGCTTCTACTCTTTCTCCAGAGGACTAACTTAGGTTCATGAACTCCTCTCGCATCTGCTCTTCAAAACCTTCACACCTGAATTTAGTGAGGAAGGCCAACTTTAGGTCCTCCCATGTGCCAAAAGTTCATGTTGCTTGTTTCTCATACCACTAAAATGCCGCGCCCTTGAAAGTGGCAGGGAATATTGCTAACCAATGCTCAGGGGTTCTGGCATTGTTAGCCACACATGCTACCATAAATTCTGCTACATGAAGATTAGGGTCTTCATTGTACTCTCCCTTAAAAATTGGCAATGGGACTACATTTGCTGGGCTGTCATAAATATTTTTAGGACGAATCTGACTAGGAAGGGGACCTTGAGTCGCCATGGGGACTTCTGTAAAGAGTGCTTTTAGGGCGTCAAAGGAGGCTTCTGCTGCGAGCTCGTTTTCAGCCTTGATTCTTCCCTTCTCTCTTCTCACATACCTCTAGACTCGTTCTAACGTTTGCCTCTTGATTGCATCATTCATCAGGGGCTTAGCTCCAACCAGTTGTTCAGTACTCAACAGAATAGAATCAGAGAGGGCTTCAATCTCTGGGGGATTCTCTGGCCAACATCTCCTCTACTTCCTTCTTTTCAACATCTCTAAATTCAGCTTTCAAACCACTACAGAGGGGGAGATATTCCATTCTGAAAGTATCAAAACTCATTCTTCTTAGGATCATTGTTGTGCCAACATTATAATAATACCAGCTTCTGAGGGTTTCAACAGTGTATGTTGTGAAAAACACTCTATCCACCAACTTCCAGTGGGTTGCTAATTAGACAAACAGAAGATTGTCAGAACACCAAGCATCCCACGTATCTTGCTGTTGAGCATCCACGAACAAATCCCAACTCTTTTCCTTCTTGTTTTTGTGAACCTCTACAGACCACGACTCCTGAAGCTTCTTCACGATCTCCCACTTGATGATGTCTGAAAACTTCTCACTGAATACCAAATCTTCCATGGATATTCATTCTCTCTGCTTCTGCTCTTTAGTTTATTCCCAAACAATTTGCCACCAAGATGCAAGTTTCTGTTGCTTCAATAAGAAGAGGAAACAGTCCATTGCATAGAGCTTGCATCATGATGGTAATATGTTTCCGTCAATGTGGGATGAAATTCTTGTGGAAAGTGGCTTTAATAATAAGAATCTCCAACTCTTTAGTGGAAGAAGGAACTTTGCAAACATCCATTGAATTCTTCTCTTCTTGGCAATGCCATTTCCTTCATTTTCAGCCTTTTCTTATGCTTGTTGATGGCAAGTTTCCCTGGCTGTGCACCAAAAACATGGAGCCCCAAGAGGAACACCAAGGAAAAGGGGATCCTATTGCAAGAAAATCTATCTTGTAACATCAACAAGCTTTTATTTCATTCTTTTGATGACCAAAACAAAGAAAACAACAAATCTTCATGCAGCATCATAGTAGATATCTCCCACGGATTTGATAGAATCAACCATAATCTTCAACTTCTTCATAGAATCCTTCAATAGAACAAAGAACATAAAAGAATATACCATTTTTGAATGGAAATCAATCACATAGTATTCATCTTTATTGTCTTCATAATTTTCTCTCTTGATCTCTTATATACAGTTACACTGTTTTGATAGAATTGGCTATCTCTGGCTCTCTCTCTCTCTCTCTCTCTCTCTCAATAGTACATCATCTCCTCACTAAAATACTCAATAATTACTCTCAATAATCCTTCTTAGATCATGGATGCACCTCCCAAGAGGTATGTCTGATGCGAAGAGGCACTAGAGCCACTACAATGTCTCTTCATAGCTCACTACTGTCATTGTTACTTCAGTCTTCTCTTCAGTCTTTAACAGCTGTTTCTTCCATTTATTTTAGCTCTTTTGAACTTAAATTCATCCTTTCCAAAAGTTAGATAAATTTTCCAAAGTCACACATACATTCTATAGAAAACTTATAGAAGATCTACAGAACAGAACAGAACAGGAACAGAGCAGAGACAGAACAGAGACAGAGGCTCTACAAAAGGTTTACAGAGGGTTACAGAAGGTCATCAGAGAACATCAAATCCACATAACGCATACTAAAACCATTCCAAACTATCAAAAACTATTTAATAATATTTCAAAATATTTCAACCTTCATCAATCATCAGTCCATGCTTCATACAGAAGAAAATCAGAACAAAACAGAAGCTATACAGAAGGTATCAAAACCAATTAGAACCTCAACAGAACCTATCAGAACATCATAGAGCTTCATATATCCACTAAAAATCATCATAGACTTCCAAAACATAATCAATATCATCCAAAACACTCTGAAACACTTCCATTATCAATCATACATCACTCAAAATCCATCCAAAATCAACAATCAAATCCCAAAAACAACAAAAATCAGTCAAAAATTCAGTCTTTTTCCACTCTCAACAGGGGTTGCTTGACCAGGGTTGGTGGGGGGACATGACATCATTTTGATTATGCTAAGGGTTGGTGAGGGGGTGCTCTAGCACTTGACCAATGAGGGGTGAGTTGGCACATTAGTGCTTGACTAGTGAAGGGTGCGCTAGCCTTTTGTAACATTTAAGTGTACCATAATATGAATCATTAAATCCATAGAAGATTAAGAAAGTTCATATGTTTAACTTGCCATGCAATCTTGTGGGATCCAACTATAGGTTTTCTTTGAGCCAAGACATCTTTGCAAGTTCATTTTGGCTTTTTCAAAGACTTTATTGGCCCCAAGTGCTAGCAGTTGGCGATCCATGCGAGATAGAGTAGGCTAACAAATTTGCCCATCTTATTGATGTAATATTTCTGCACGAAATATTAATGACCCCGCACACGATGCGCAAAAGGAGGTTCAAAATAATCTCTCACATCGATAAATGTTGGTGGCTAAGAGTTCCCTCCGCGCGCATTGATAAATTCTAGCTCTGTGATGTGCATAAGAGGCTGTGACTTGAAAACCGCGAGCCCGCACGGGAACACCTCTTCTAGGGGAAAAAGGGGATAATGGTTAAAATTTTGACAATTTTTTTTAATAATCCTCTCCCCTTAGCCGATACATGGTAGGGAGAGGGAAGTATGAGTGCAAGAGGAGTGTGGTGTAGGAGAAGCATGGGGGGGCGGGGGCATGCTACTGACCACGTGTGTGGCCATTCCATCCCCCCTCTAACTATATGAACCCCCCCTTGAAGCTTGGGGGAGAGAGGGAGGATTGTGACCTACCCGTGCCGTGCTCGCCGCCATCGCCATCAACGTTGCCTGCTACCGCACTGCGCCACTCATCGGCCACCATCATCATCGTAATCCTCCTCATCGTCATCGCCCTGCCCATCATCCTCTCCACCAATCATTTCTTTCCCCCCTCCACGTCATTTTGTGGAACAGAAGCTTCTTGGAAGCTTCTAAACAAGGCTTCCATAAGCCTTATTCACCCACATCTCCCGGGTTTTCCTAAAACCGGTCTTGTAAGCTCTAGTTTCTGTGTGGGGAAAGAAATATTGCCCTGATAGGCAGTTTCAGAGATCGGGGAAAAAGGCAAGGTGAATTTGCAAAGTCCAAGTCCACTACGTCATCGATGGCCCCAAAGCTAAAGACGCGAGACGCACACATGGGAGCCTCCAACCCGAGTTCACGCATGGACAACACTGTGAGTCCTCATGGCCATGTTCCAATTGTATTCTCGCATGAAAATGATGCGTTAAGCATGATGGGTTTTAGGAAAGATTAAATGCCTTTATTCGTTCGTTTACGAAGTTAGTGCATGTCATGCATTTGAAATTGCTTGCACTTCCAAGTTGCAATCCTAAACGCATATTGCATAAAAGGTGGATTTGTCTAAATGCATCCTTGATTTCCTCGCCAAAAAGAACAATGCATAATGCATTTAGATAATCTCCTAGTTGTGATTCGTATGAGATAATCATTGACGTCCATTAGATCTTATCCAGTAGTTGCATTGCATGAAAGGGATTTATGTACCTTGCAAATTGCATGCGGTGAAAATTACATCCTAGGATGGGCTAAGTGCTGAAGGACGAATTAAATCAATAATGGTCCCACGACATTCATGCATGGACTTCTTTTATCAAAGTTGGATTTGGGAATGGATGAAATTATCATTTTAAAGCCTGAATTCAATTTCATTAAACGAAAGGTTTATAGGTATAGTTCTTGATGTAAATCAACGTAGGGTTTATATGAGTTAGTCCTAAATTGTCAATCATTATAGTTTAGGCAAGGAAAAGAAATGGTCATTGTACATTTTATAGTTGCATAGAAGGAAAAAGACTATGAATCACATATTTTCATGGAATGCTATGTCTTGCAATTATTAGAAAAAATATTAGCATCTCTAAGGAGATATCACTTCTTGTCGCAAGACAATTAGATCGACTTAGGTAAATCGCTTGTAATGACATAACCCACATGGGATTCATAAAAGCATAAATAGTTAGTACAACGAACACCTCAAAGTGCTAGGTAGGGTTTAGTTACGTTAAAAATTCTGCCTAGTATCGCACTTGGGATGCCAAGTCAAGACTTTTGATCCCAAAGATCCTACCCACATTCACGGAATATTAGGGTTAGCTAAACGCCCAAGCAATAAAGATCTAAGGGTTTTTACCCTAAGGATCAATGGCCAAATACTAGACTTCCATTTGAATTTAGAAATCCTAGGGTCAAACGTTGTCGGCCTGGTATGGTTAGGGTTGGGTTGGATCTAGAGGACTCCCAAACCCTACATCTTGACCAAACATATTTCTTGACCAAGGAATGCCGTTTGATGGGAGAAATGATCCCGCAAGTCAGATGCAACTCCTATGCAACAAGTTGCAACGTCACATGGTTTTGTGGCTAAACCAAAAAATAGTATTGCCACTCCTTAGAACAAGGGTTGGCAGGTTCCAAGTACAAGGCTAATTTGCAAGAGGATGAGTAGTCATCCTGCTACATCACCCTTCCTTGAGGCTGATTTTCCAAGTTAAGAAAGTTATGTATTGCCTAGCAAGAAATTGACCAATCAAGATAGGACAACAGGATTGTCCAGGATTTATCAACCTTAATATAAGGAACCTAAGGTGTTGTTAATTTGGGTTAACAGGGTATAAACCCTAGCCCAAGGAAAAAGGGTAAACTAGCAACATAGCTTATGAAACACTTGGGGATCTTGCCAAGTCGCAATTGATCCTGGATCGAATGCTAGATGCATTCGGAGAGAAGGAATTCACACCTTAGCAGTTGGCCAAACAAATGACCACTGGATTGATTGTGTTTGTATAGTTAGGAGCATTGTTTGTACTTCTTTGCTCAAGGAACTAAAGATGGAAAAATAATTAATGCTTCAGGTTGAAGGCCTGGAGGGAGAGGAAGCATCAGTTACACCCGACTGTTTGCCTGACCCTATCCAAGGGGGTTGTTAGCCACACCGGGTATGTGGACCGAACCTACCACGAGAGGTCTCTCCGTGGGTGCTACTTGGAGCAGGAGGACGCTTGGGTGCCAGGGGGGGCTTTGGCCGCAAATCCCTTGCCTCCGGGTCCTGCACAAGAGGTCGACATGACTCGAGATTGGATCTCGAGGCCCGCATACTAGTCTACGGGCGGAAACTTGGAATAGCGATCCTTGAGGATTGTTGGAATTGCCTTCGGGCGGATTATGGAATTGCCGTCGGGGCGGATTATGGATTAGCCTTTGGGCGGATTATGGAATAGCCTTCGGGCTGGATTATATGATGTATTCCAAAGAATGATAAATAAGATCAATTGTTGAAAAGGAACTTGCTTGACATTGTTTTTCTATGTCTGTGCTTAAGTTACGTGAAGGAACCGATGATTAATTGGCTAACTAAGGAAGCTGTTTTTGTGTGTCAAACTAAATGTGATAGGTAATTAGACAACTAAAACAACCCTGAGGAAAGTGTGGTGGATGCGACCATGGGTTTGTCCTACGGAAGGGTGGTCCTGGTTGGCCGGGAACTTTTCTCAACGAAATTAACAGCAAGGTAACGATGACCTAGAATCTAGGAAGCTAGAGTCTCGATTTATGTTGTTTTAGGGGAACGGAATGGGACTATGCCTTATGGGTAGAGAGGTCGAGCTTCGCATCCCTCTCATTTTCCATTCTCCTTGGACTAAGTGCAGCATGAATCCGCTTCGACCCTGATGTTTCTGTGTAAAGTAGTTCATCTGGGGCTCGACGTTAGTTACCTTCGAGGAACTTGACCATTAGGGAAACCCTTATTCAGGTCGATCCTAAGTGGGAACGGTCGGTATGCTTCCGCTTCGTGGCAGACTCAGGAAGACCTAGATCTCAAACCCCGTGACATTCCGTGGGAGTGCCGGACGGCGCTTTCTAGACTCTCTTCCCGATGGGCTGCTAAGACGTGTCCTACTAGTGGACAGGTGGACACGTTACAATTGACCATTTCTAAACAATACATTTTCTTCAAGTTGAGATAGGGAAATGTTCTGATCTCTATGGGCCAAGTTGATGAAGTGCCATCACTTGGCTTTTTGAAGTGGCAAACTTAACATACTAATGCCATGCTTACATGCATAGTTCATAACAATTGCACTAATTCTATTTAAAGATTCTATGGTTTCTAGTTCTTAAAGATGTTTTTATGATATATTACATAAAAGACCTTGTTCCTTTGTTAATAAATGGAAGACCATCTTTCTAAAATCAACGAGCTGAAAGGAATTGATGCATTGAAAATTTTCATTGAACATATAATATTTAAGCATTTTATTACTAGTTTGATAATGTGAGCTATAAAATTGTTATTGGACATTATTGATTATTTGTATATACTTGGGATAGCTTTTACTATGTTAGAAAGACTTGGAATAGAAGTTTATAGGTATTTCTACCATCACAAGTTGTTAGAAGCTTCCCATCATGTTACCCTCTGGCAAGAGAGAATATGGTGCAATTATTTTATCAAGTATGTATTCTTTATTTGTTAACTTTCTAAACATCTCTGGTAGAAACATCCTCAACGTATGGGTTTGCAAATTGAGTTTTAAAAGGAACCGTGCTCAAAATTTAGAGAGGCAAAAAGTAATCTTATTGAAGATCAAAGGTTGATCAAGGAACATGAGGTTTTGGTAGATTTCAAATGTAAATACTATGGTTGCATACAAAAGATGAGATCCTTACATACAAGTTTGCACTTGCATGTATGGTGGCTAAATTTCAAATACATGAGGTTGATTTTTTTCTTAGAACTTTGGCACATGCATTCTCTTAGCATAATCAAAGCCCTTACAAGGGGAGTGGAGGGAGCGTTTTTTCTTCTTGAGGTTTGATGGTCTCAAGACAATAGTGGGTATTGAGAAATTGAACTTGATAGCCATCTCTTCTCTCTCCATTGAAGAAATGATAATATGGTTGAGGATGCTTGAGAACTTGAGAGTAATATGGAATGCTTGTAGGATGCCAAGCAAAAAATTTGAAGGAGCCTAAGATCTTGCCTAATTGTTTGATTTAGCAATTTGTCCTCTTGAGGATATCTCAATTGGTGGGTATGTTATTGTGAATGTGTGCCTTTGCTTCTATGTTTCAATGATACATATTTCCTTCACTTGAAGAATCTCAAGTTGATAGCAGACTTGACGATGGCTTGCAAAACATGGGTGAACATTACAAACAAGAACTAGACCTCCCCCAAGGTTTGGATTACTAGGATCGGCATCAAATGCGTGAGCTCTCTCTCTTCCTGTACAATATTGATTGAAGGAGCTGAAGGTTATCAATGTTTGATTATTAGAAGGGAGTTTCAAATGGCAGTTACCTTGATTACCTCTTAATGGACTACCAAAGCTACATGCCATTAAGGTGCATTAGATACACACGTGACCATTAGGAAAATTATGGAACCAAAAAGGACATTGTAAGAAATCAATTAGTGTAGGATTACTTTTTCTAATGCAAGATCAATGGTGGCTCTCAAATCTCACGATGGTACGTGGCAATGGTTGTGCACCAAACAATGGTTTCTAATTTAAAAATGAGAAAAAGATGCAACAGTTTTGTCAGTTTATAACATTAGTGCCTATGTTCTTGTCACATTGGCCTTCTATACACGTTTTTTCATTGAAGGCCTTCAAAATCAACTCATGTTTTTTAATACCCACACATGTATTGAATGAGCATTAATTTAGGAAGGAACCTAGTCTTGTGCCACATGTGATGGTATATCGACCACATTTGCAACTATATTGGTATCTCCCATGCTCCTCACTCTAGAATATCTCCTTTTTAGGGCAATTGCAAGAAGACATCCATGGCCTAACTCTAAGCTTTGATGGCGTTCTTGAACTCTAGACAATTTGGTGGCTCCTTGTGGTTGGGATCGAGACTTTGCTAGGAGAGGAAGGATTTGTATTGAAATACTCGTGGGCTGGAGTGGTTCTCCTCTTGCGATTGGGGGTATCCTCCTCATTCCTCATTCCTCACTCCTCTTTCTTTACTCTCTTTCCCCTCTATCCTTCTCTCCCTCTTATCTATTTCTTCCTTTCTCCCTCTCTTATTTTTCTCTTTCCTCCTCTCCTTTTCCTTCTCCACCTCTTCTACCCTCTTCCTCCTCTCCTTTTCCTTCTCCACCTCTACTACCCTCTTCCTTCTCTACTTCTCCTCTCTTCTTTTGTTCTCTTCTCCTTCACCTCTTCTACTCTTGTCCTTCTCTCCTTCCCTTCCCTTCTCTACTACTCCTCCACCTCTTTTATTTTCCTCTCTCCTCCTCTTCTCTTCTCCTTCACCTCTTCTATTTTCCTCCCTCTCCTCTCTCTTCTCTTCACCTCTTCCATTCCCTCCCTCCCTCCTCTCTCTCTCTCTCTCTCTCTCTCTCTCTCTCTCTCTCTCTCTCTCTCTCTCTCTCTCTCTCTCTCTCTCTCTCTCTCTCTCTCTCTCTCCCTCCCTCCCTCTCCCTCTCTCCCTCTCCCTCCCTCCCTCCCTCCCTCCCTCCCTCCCTCCCTCCCTCCCTCCCTCTCTCCCTCTCTCTCTCTCTCTCTCTCTCTCTCTCTCTCTCTCTCTCTCTCTCTCTCTCTCTCTCTCTCTCTCTCTCTCTCTCTGTGACATTCAATAGGTCTATCGAGGGGGCTTTTTCCCTGTGAGGCGACATGCCGCTCGAGCTCCATAACGTGGAGCTTCTAATCAGCCAGGCTATCAAGGAGGCGAAGAAAGATTTCAAGAAGGATGCGGATAATGCCTTGAACCAAGAAACCCGCCGGCTCCATGAGAGGATCCGGCGACTGGAGGAGATGGTGAAGACACTCACGAAAGAGAAGAGGGATCTCAAAACCGACTTGGACAAGCTACAAACGGAAGTGTCACATCTACGAGAGGCAAGAGAGGACGCGGATTTCAAAGCGGACCTCCGAGAGGCTATCACGAAGGAATGCTGAGAGGACCTCCAGGTATGCATTAAAACCAAAGTTGAGGCTTCGAGAGAGGGATGGGAGGAAAAAATCAAAGCAAACATGAAGGAAGAATTAGAAGGGAATAAGGAGGGGTGGATTGAGGTAGTGAAGAAGAACATTAAGAAGGAGGTCCAGGAAGAAAATAAAAAGGAGGAGGTAGTCCGGGTTCAGGAGACCTTAGAGGAGGAGAGGCTTAGGAATGCACGTAGATTGAACGTGAGTATTACCGGGCTCCCCGAAGGGGCCTCTCCGGAGGAGGACGCACACGGGCTATGCACCCGACTAGGGTACACGAGCATGCCCTTTACTCAGGCATGGCGTGCAAGACGAGATACTACCAGGGTCAAAGCTCTGATATTACATATGAGCACACCGGAGGACAGAGCCACTTTCTTTCGGAAGCGGATTTCGCTCCGAGGGATGACTGGGGCTCCCATCTTCATGGATGAGGACTTGACTCAGATGCAGATTGCACACAGACGAGCATGCATGCCACAAATACTCCAAGCACGTAGAGAAGGCCGTAAGGCCTTCTATCGAGATGGCTGGATTTTTATAGATGGACGCCCCACCAAATAGGGGGGCGTGGCCTATGAGACGGGGTAGAGGACTGTACAGGAGACCCCGATACGTGCAGCAGTTTGGAACTGCAACGGCTCCCTATGGTCACGACCGGACATACTTGAGGAGATTTTACCCGACCATGATGCTATATGCCTCACAGAGACACATGAGAGCCCAGAGAGAGGGCTTCCACGCATTACAGGATTTGAGTGGGTATCTGCATACCGGGCTACTACTAGGTAGAGCACATCTAGGGGCTCAGGAGGGGTGGTAGTTCTATTCCGTCAGGGGATACAGAGACATATCCAGTTAGTGAGACGAGATGAGGAGGCCAGTTACATATGGATCAGAGTGCAGATATCAGATGAGAGATGGATCTATATGGCAGTATGCTACTTTTCACCACGAGGGTCCAGATATGCTACTACGCAGGGTGATATTCAGGCCAGAGATTCCCCCTCCTCTTATTCACAGCTCTCAGAGGACATTATTCTGTATTCTAGTTTGGGTGAGGTCTTCCTTATGGGGGACTTCAACGGGTGCACACAGAGCCGACAGTGTGAGAGTTTTGATATGGAGCAGCCAGAGATCATGAGAGCATTAGACCCTGAGGAGTTGGGGATTAGTAGGGAGTCAGCAGATACTGGGCCAGACGCCACAGGGTATGGAGGGCATTTACTTGAGCTTGGTAGTAGACATCATCTCGTTATTTATAACGGGATGGCACGATGGCCATAATCAGGAGGTCTTACATGCTTCCCACATGGGGGGGCGAGAGTACTGTAGATTATCTGCTTGGACTGATCAATGGGATGCATACTATCGAGTCCTTCGGCCTTGGGAGACTTCCACTTGGTGCCGATCACACCTTTCTCAGTTTCTCACTCCTCACCTCATTACCATCACCACCTGCAGATATCATACCCCACATGCATACTACCATACACTTCACTCATGAGCTCTCACATGTTTACTCACAGCATCTGGAGGAGCACATCACGTCACTTGATCCATACGCACCCCTTGATAGACTGACCATTGATATCACACACATTCTACATGATTCTGCTACACTCAGTTTTCCACATCACACATACACGCACCCCCCTCGGATCGGTACCATGCCACAGAACAGGTGGTATGATGATGAGTGCAGAGATCTACATCGATAGCTATGCGATTTGGAGGTTAGAGGAGAGATCACACACAGACAGGCGCAGAGACGCATGCACCGCTTGACCCGCCGTAAAAAGCGGGAATGGGAGGAGGAGAGATATTGGGATATATACCACCTTCTTATGAGCAGAGATTGTGCAGAGGCATGGAGGCAGATCAGAGAACCACGCTCACCCACACCGATACATGACCCTGCAGTATGGCATGGATACGCATAGAGTTTATATCATGTATCCACACCGCTGATACCCACACCATGTACACCGAGACCGGGTATTTCATCCTTTTTCACCACTAGTATGGTGAAACATGCTATCTCACGGTTACAGCATGGCTGCACTCGAGACCAGTTTGATCTTCAGGCAGAGCATATTATATATGGTAGAGACACATTGGCTCCACTCATTGCTCACCTCTTCAACTGTGCATTGTCTGAGGGGTTCCCTGACTCGTGGATAGAGCACACCATTGTACCTATCCATAAGTCAGGGGATCCTATGGATCCTAACACATATAGGACCATCATGATTGGGCCAATTTTGGCCAAACTTTATGGCATGGTGATGGAGGAGGAGCTCAGCACGCTGGCAGAGAGAGAGTGCATGCGCACACCTGGACAGGCAGGGTTTAGACGGGCATTTTCTACCATAGACCACATCTTCACTCTCCGTTGTCTGATCGACTAGACACGAGTGAAGAAACAGAGATTGTATTGTTGCTTTGTGGATTTTTGCAAAGCCTTTGACATGGTTCCGAGAGAGAGGCTTTTCAGACGCCTACTTGATCTGGGGGTGGACGATCACATGATGTGGGGTATTTATGCACTATATGAGCGGGTTACTGGCAGAGTCAGATGTCCGGGAGGTATATCAGATCCCCTTGTGAGCACCATTGGTGTGAAACAAGGATGCCCACTCTCACCGACTCTATTTGGGCTATACATTGATGAGATAGCAGAGTTTATTCAACAGCGAGCCAATGGAGGTATAGATCTCAGTGGAGCCACAATTCATATCTTACTATATGTAGATGACATTGTGTTGGTCTCAGACTTAGCTCAGGGATTACAGTAGCATTTATTAGCATTGGATGATTTTTGCATACAGAGAGGCATGACAGTGAACCTTGGTAAAACCAAGGTTCTTATATTCCATACATCAGCTCAGATACGCAGACAGAGTATTTTCATGGCAGTAGGAGGGAGTATTGAGGTCACTGGATCATATGTATATTTGGGAGTCACCTTTACAGCAGCTTCAGGGACTTTCTCGATGACACAGGTAGCTCGTGACCGCCTCACTAGAGGATACTCAGCATTGGCTCTTATGGAGCGACAGTGTCATCATGCACATTTCCAGGAGCCCCGCACCAAGGGGTGGCTCTTTGATACTCTAGTCACTCCAGCACTGATGTATAGAGCAGCTATATGGGGGCCAGGCCTTGCCGATTATGTATGGACATTGATGGAGAGACCTTAGGTGATCATGATATCTAGATTGATTCGCAGCAAGGCCTCAGTCCCACATGACATTGTGTAAGCAGAGCTTGCCACACCGCCCATGCTAGTCGAGGCATTATTTCAGACAGTCTGCTTCCTACACAGATTTCAGGATATGGACAGAGATCGCATTGCATACAGAGCATATATGGCATCTCAGGAGATGGCTCAAGCGGGGGATACCACATCATGGTATGCACAAACTAGAGCTTGGTTTGACAGACATGGGCTGGACATTGATAGACTCCCACCTCTTCTATATGATACTCAGGCTCCCACTTACACCCTCTCTCTCTCTGAGAGGAACAGAGTCATCAGATAGGAGATATGGCATATTTATATACAAAGGACATGGGCTAGCCCTGCACAGCCACACAGCCATCGAAGATGGCACATTATTATACACAGTTCTTGAGCATATCAAAGCAGGGATTCATAGAGATTCCGAGATATATGCAGATCTATATGCCACATCGATTGAGAGTTCTTATTGGACAGCTCAGGGTATCATCACATTAGCTTATGATTGAGAGTGGCAGAGCCAGTGGCATCCCATGGGAGGAGAGGATATGCCCCCTTTGCAAATCAGAGGTGGAGAGTGAGGAGCATTTTGTTCTCAGATGCCCGACATACTCAGAGTTGAGATCTAGATACACATTGAGCAGCTCACTTCAGGGATGTATGACTGATATGGATCAGAGATCATTTGGCCGTTTTCTGGGAGAGGCATGGCACATTAGAGAGCAGAGCACACAGTGGGTCCTAGTTAGAGAGGGGCCCACCCAGACGACTATTACACAGTTCTTTTAGATAGATAGAGTGAGAGCTACTGTACCAGCCTCCAGCCAAACCTCCGGGCTCACACTACAGCAGGCTGAGGACCAGCGTACCCGATGCCGCATGAGGATCCGTGGGTTTCGAACCCCACAACCACAACGACAGGAGATCCGGAGGATTCTTGATCTACATCGACAGCAGACTGAGATCCGACGACACTCAACACATTGGATCTCAGATCTCCAGTTTGCTCTTTCTCCACCGCCGATGTACCACATCCTGCATCCAGGAGGGATCACCTGCTATTAGCGACTTCGAGGACTGCTACTACGTCCCAGGATAGTATATCTCCCTGCATCTGTTACATATACACATCGCACCACTTTATCACAGCCGACATTTGTTCCCCTATCACAGCCGACCTTTGTTCCCCTTTTGTAGCCATTATCTGGAATACCAGAGCTACATACGCACATACACATACACGACACTTATCACACTCACAGCACCGTATTTTCAGTTTCCAGTTTTTAGCTTTTCATTCAGCACTTTTATTTTGGATAGCTGGACCTCATCAGTTGTATCACAGTTTGTCTCATAGGCCAGTTTTGGTCTTTAGAAGACGTTAATATAACTTTCTTTCTTTCTTTCTCTCTCTCTCTCTCTCTCTCTCTCTCTCTCTCTCTCTCTCTCTCTCTCTCTCTCTCTCTCTCTCTCTCTCTCTCTCTCTCTCTCTCTCTCTCTCTCAATGATCACTAGGTTCAGTAAGTAGCCTTAGCTTGAGCTAAGGCTAAGGCTTTATAGCCTCTTAGGAATTGTTAATGGCTATTGGACATGTCGACGGTGCCTTGTCACATTGGTAGTTCGCATAGGTTTGTTGAATTTACACACAATTGATGATTTCTTCATTGTATGTTTGATTGGTGATGGCTTGCATTCAATGATGACGATGGAAAAAACTACTTGATTTGTCGATAGCTTGTCAATCGATTCTTCTTTTTCTATTCTTTAAAACCTTTACTAAGGTTTTTCAACCTTAAAGTCCACTCCCCCCCTTAATACTAATTCATGTGGAAGGGGGGGGGGGTGGGGGGAGAACATTACACCCCCCATGAGCAGGGCAAAGATCTCACAACATTGGATGTATTTTTGTTTAGGAGACCAAGATTGAGTGCGTCATAAATACATGCAAATAGGGTGAAGGTGTCCTTACCTTTATTGGTGGCCATATTGGTAGTTAGTTCCAACATGGTTGGCCCCTAAGAAGCTTTCAGTTTGTGAGGTGGATTTGGCCTTGTGGAGTTGATTTTGTTGATGCTCAAATTAAAGTGGATGGGATGATAGATGCAACTTCAGCTCATGCTATTTTGGAGTTGGCAGTGAGAAAGAAAATGCCAGTTGACACAAGTTCCTAGTTGCCATAGAGGGTGACATACAGATGTGAAGGTTGAGTTAGTGTCTCATCTCTCTCACATGGTGTGATCTGGTCAATTGGTTTTTGTAAAAGCTATGAACTTAGATTTTGTGATTTGTGTAGTTATTCAGCATTTTTGTGAGATTTTTATTGCGCTTGAGGTGGTGGGATGATGTTTATTGATCAATGGGTTACTTTTTGTATATCAACTTGGGTTTAGTGGGTGGAGCTTTGCATTTTGATGCTTGTTTCTTCGGCTTTTTATGTGGTTTTGGCAAGGGTGGATTTTGTGGAGTGTTTGCTGGTGATCATGTTACTATAGCTTGCGTGAAGCTTGAGGATTGTGGGCACTTTGGCAACCATAATCAAGAATTTCTTGCATAATAGCCTTGTGCTTGTAGTAGTACCTTTGAAACCCATCTACCTTGGAAACTATTGCAAGATTGGTGCTTTCGAGTCACATGACAAGAGACACACACAAAAAAGTTTGAAACTTTGAAACTTCATTTTTTATTTGTGGCCTTTAATGAAGTAGAGAAACACCAAGTTGTTCTTCTCAAAGTCTTACTATTTAACATGTTTTTCAAACCAAGATTGGACAAATCATTTGGTGGAACTTGAATGCTTGTGATAGAAATAGAGCCATTGGCCTGTCAAGAGACTTAAACTCCATATTACCCATTTTGATAATTTGATGCACACAAAAAGGGTTGAGATATCTAAACTTCATCCTTTGTTTGTGGCCTTTAATGAAATAAACACCAAGTTTCCCTTTTTGAAGTCTTGCTATTTAACATGTTTGTGAAACCAAGCTTTCCATCTGGTCTTTTTGCAAATCAATGCATGTGTCACCAACAGCCTTATTTCTATCAAGCGTCTAAGTTCCACCAATTGTTTGGTCCAAGCTTGTCTACCATCCAATCATTCCTATACTACTACTCTCAAGATAAGGACAAAAAAATCAATCAGAAATACAGTCTTAGTTCCATAGGTCAAGTTAAACAATGTTTGGAAAGTTGCTATCTTGTAGATTGTTCGATAGGCCCACAAGGCTACCATGAGTCTATTGTCTCAATCACTTCAAGAGGTTGAAACTATCCTAGTCAGCACATTAATTAAGATTTTATTTGTGGATTATGTTTGGCCATTTGGTTGAGGATAGGTGGGAGAGGGCTTGTGGAAGATGAATATGAATATGGACAACAAGAGCGCTTGAGGGTAGTAGGGAGAGTGTTTGTGGTTGGTGAATGATCATGAATGTGGATAACAAGTGCATGATCATTTCATTTATGAAGTGTGTACCTTGGTCACTCACAATCTCAAGGGGGCAATTGCATTGTTTGATTATATGTTCCCACAAGAACTTCATTATTGTCCAAGCATTGTTCTTACAAGTGGCTCATGCCTCAACCCATTTTATCAAGTAGTCAATCACACAATGATAATATATTTAGCTTGTGAATACTAGTCTCTAGGGCTTATAGGTTTGACAAAGTCAATTTTCCATTTTTAGAAAGTTTGGTAGGCTATAATTGACGTGAGCTCCACCTTATTCTTTTGCAAAGGTACTTTGTACATTTGCATTCATTACAATGTTTCACAAATTTGGTAGCATTCTAGAAGAGGGTGGAACACCATAGCTGGGATTGTAGAGTTTTGCATGCCATAGAGTCTCCATCAAAGTTTCCTCCTACAATTTCACATGTGCTTTTGCTAGGACAACATGCATCTCATGCTCATAGACATACCTTCTCAACAAGCCATCTTAGTTTAGGTGCTACAAAATTGCAACAATCATCTTAGTAATGAGTCGACATGATTGCGCCTTGATTATAAGGTGATGAAGCCAATACCTTAACTTAGTGGAGTTATGGTATTTTAATTTACGACAATAATTTAATATAACAAGTTTTCTATTGAATAAATTCAACCTTTTTCATTAAATACTTCCATTACTACTAGTACTTCTTGAGTTTGGGGACAAAATTTGACATTAGGTGAGATATTTTGGAACATGTCACCATAAAAAAGTGTACTATTGAAGTAAAACTACATGGATCAAAAGGTATTCCATCATAGAAATCATCATCTACATCATAACCATTATCCTCAAAAGCATCCATATTCTCCCTATCTCCTGGGGGGGTCAAAGGGAAAATTAGGAGTTTCATAATTCATAAGATCAAAATCATTGATATCCGAATCGAATGAGTACCCACATGATCACCTGTTTCAAATCGGACATCAAACTCTTCCTCAAGTTGGTGTATGTCTTGATTAAACATGGGCCAATATATCTCATTGTGGGAGCTTTCGCTCAACCGCCAAGACCCACGGACCGCTTATTGCTTCAAGTGTTCCAAGTGAGCTCTAATGGCTACCTCTCACATAGCTGATGCACCATCGATCCTACGAGTGTAGTGAGCTTACCCTGATGCCGATGTGAGTTGCCTTCTCTCCCACGCACTCCGATAGCTCCACGATCCTAGATGCTAGCTCAAGCATGCTCAAGCCTCCTCCATCTCCAAGCTCCAACCGCCATAGCCGCGTGCGCAAGAGGGGAAAAGAGAAGAGAAGAGGAGAGGAGATGGTGAAGAGCTTCACCCTCTTGATCTCTCACTCCCACTCACCCACTCCCTCACACTCACAATCACTCCCTCCCTCAAGAGCACACACAAGCAATGAGAGGAGAAGAAGAGAAGAGCTCTTGTTGGGCACACACCAAAGAATGAGCTTCCATTCACTTTTTGAACTTTATATATACAAACCCTAAAACCCCATGGACACCCATCCTTTTTTATATGACCGACCATTGTCGCAATGTCCCTTTTTCTAATTCCCTCTTTTTGCTTCATGCCCTAGGCCTATATTCGACTATTCTTTTACAGGTGGCACATGAGGGAGCCTGGCGCTCTTTTACAAGAGTTTTTGGAGTTTTTGAGGCGCCTTTTATTTAAAACTACGCTTTTGGCCCCAACTTAGCTTTGGAGACTGCCTGCGTGTCCTTGCTCCTTTTCAATCTTCTTTCTGATTTTTCATTCATCCTTCCGCCTTCTTGGCTTGGGGTTAACATTACCCCCCTCCGAGACAGGTGCCAGTCCCATGGCACTCTTGTTGACTGTTGGTGTTTAAGAGGCAGTTGGCGAAGTAGTCATGTGAGGGGCAGGGCATCGTGTAGACTCGGGTGCTCGTGGAAGCATGGTAGTAAGGTTGGGTGGAGAAGTCAAATGGATAGTGAGTGGTTGACGAGGGCCTCCGAAGTCGGTGGTTGGGCGCGTTGGTGATGCGTAGAAGGATAGGGTGTGGTGCTCCACATAAGGAGGGGGTGTCTATTGTATTGTGTAGTGCATTGTGCTCGTGCTAGTGGAATGGGGAGTTGGGTCTAACCACAGGGTAGCCTGGGTGATATCCCACACTTGGGAGCCCCATTCATGCCAGAAGTGCAGTGTGAGTAGCTTAGGGTGACAGGTCTAACCATAGGCGAGTGGCCTCCCTAGGTATGTCTTGCCCTTGATGGGCCCTAAGCATGAAGTAGGGGAGCAAAAAGGGCTAGGGGGTTAGAAACGGAGCCAGCAGACCGAAGCCACCGGGCACGCCTAACTTGAGGACCCCTTGGTGCGGTGATTGTGCTTTATGTAGTGCTGAGTGCTTGTGTAAGTGAGTTGTTTTGGTTATTCCATGTGTAGTGATCTGCTTGTGCTTTGCTTCTTTTTTTTTTGCACTAGTAGAATGACAGCCTGTACCTAATCTTCCTTGTCTGATTGAGGTGGAGAAGGGGGTCGGATGGACTTGCTAAAAAATTGATGGCTTTGCATGTACCCTTTGAGGTTCATGTGAACGTGGAGGGAGGTGGTGGAGAGGAAGGGATGGTTGCACCTAGTAAACTGGCTGTCATTCATATCCTCTAGGAGAGCTAGGCAAAAGGAGGGAAGAAGGGTAGCTCTCATCATTAGGTGCACCATGGTGCAGCTATTAATGGCATTGGGGTCAAAAAAGAGGGGAGGCAAGCCACGCTCTTGTGGGGTCGGGTCCTACTTGAGTAATAGCTTAAGTAGCCTAAGATAATTACTGGTAGTTACAAAGGCTGGATTGGGGCAGGAAGAGAAGTCCACGAGAAAGGGTGTCATGGAATCATTTAGGCTTCCAAAGTCAAAAAGGAGGGCATGCTCGAAGGAGGCAGTGTTGGAGTTGTAGATGATGGGGAAATCATGCCGCCCATGGAGGGTGGCAACAAAATCCACACCTACCCTACGAGGATACTCCATGAATGTGGGGCTGTTCCTCTCATAGGGTAGGGTGTTGCAAAACACCATCCAGGCGAGCATGCTCATATCACACACTCGCCTCCTTGGCAGTTGTAGCCATGTACAATATGTGGCATTTCGAACACCTTGTCTTGCCAAAACTTTGCTTCCTTCGTGCCCCACAGAGTGGGGGTCTTCTCTCTTTCTTCCAGCCATTTTTGGCCCAGTTAGCCGCCAGTCGCGATCACCTCCTCCATTACCTTAATTGGTAGGACCCTCCACAGGTTGTTAGGCATGAGGAAGCTAAAGGTGAAAGGGTCCTTTTCGTTTTCTTGCCGTTCCCCAATCACCAGCTCCACATGGAATCCAGCAGGGAGGTCATCAGGGCAGGTGGGAGGGGTGCGGACGGTTGCATGACTGGTTTGGCTCTTAACTGCCTCCTAGTTTCTTCAACTAATTTTCTCCATCTCTCCCTGAGCGCGGTTTGTTTTTTTGAGGGCGGATCAATTTGTTGCTGTTCTTGATCATGCGGCGAGGGGGGTTATGGGATTATCTCTTCACTGGTTCTCCTCATGACGAATTCAAGGTCAATCTTCTCCCCTTGCCGGTCTTCTAGTTGCGCTCCTTCCTCAAAGCCCAATGCGTCCAACTCCTGGGGGGTTAGGCCGGCCAATAGTAGGTACTTCCGTTGTTCTTCTAAGCTCAACCTAACCTTCGCAGGTTGGGGTGGCATCTGTAGCCCCACATGCAGGGCCCTGCATGCGATGCTCATTTTCTTCTATACCATCTCCAACGACTCCTTTTCCTCTAGCTGGGTTGTGTCCAGTAATGTGTTGAGGAAGGCCTGTTGCTGGGCACTAAAGGTTGTTTGGGCAGCATCTACTTTACTTTCTGCCAGGATTTTTTCTTTTTCCACCAAAGTGAGACGCCGTGCCAGTGTCTTCACCTGTTTCTCGTTCTGCGCAACCCATTCCTCTACCCTTTTGCTCATTCCTTCCATGCTCTCCCCCTGCTTCTGTGCTAGGGTTACGAGCTTTTGCTCCTGGGCTTTGAGTTCTTTGCTCATATTCTCGTGCTCTTTCCTTCACAGGTGCAGTTGTCGGTCATAGACTCGATCTTCTTTCGCTGCTGCTCCCTCTCTTGTCTTCTATCCTCCTCTTTGGCATTTAGTTCCTTCATCATTTGCTCGATGTTGGCGGTTTTCGCCTCCAATTCCCCATGTTGCATCAAGAGGAGCCTGTATTCCCGCTGCATATGCACCAGTTCTTGATTTTCCTCCTCAAGCCGCTATTTGTAGCTTTCTTCCATGTCTTCCTTGGCCTTTAATTCCTGCTTGAGGTCAAAGATTTGTCATTGTTGCATGGCTATTGTGCGGGTTTTCTCAAGCTGGAAGGCGGCTACTATTGACTTCTTTTTTGCCACCAACTCAGCCACAACCATTCTCTTTTCCTCCTTCACCCTCTCCAATTGGGAGAGTAGCTCGGCGACGTACTCATCGTAACTGGCTGGTGGCATCATTGTTGTGTGGGTTGGGGTGGTCGAGGCCTCCACTCTCGAACGCTTCTGGTCCTGTCTCGACTCAGCATCTACGGCTGGCCTCTTTTGCCCCATGGCCATGGTTTCTGTGCTTTTTCCTTGGGCCATTTCTTTACTGATAAAATATTGCATCTAGGCCACAAAGTTGGAAACCTCCATGCTAGTGGGGATGCTAGGGGTGAGGATAGTTGGTTCGGTGGAGGGTGCCATGAGGGTGGGGATAGGATGGAGGAGGGCCTTGCCTTTGCCTTCTAGGACAGCGGGCGGTGCGCCTTCTGGTACCTGCGTGCTAGAGCTAGGCCCTTCTTCCCTCAGCTAGCTTTAAGCTCCTAGATCATCAGCCCTACACTGTTGCTCAATGGACCGGTGTGTGGCTTCGGCCAAGTCCTCCTCCTCCTTCCTTCTTAGTTTCTCTTCTTTCTCCACAGCTCTTCTTTGCCTTTCTTTTTCGGCCTTCCTGTACTCTTCCTCCAGTTTCTCCTTTTCTTCTTGCTCTTCTCTTTTTTTTCTTCTCAGCCTCCTGTTTTGACGCCTTTTTAGCCCTCTTGACTTGTTCTGTTGTTTCTTCCTCTTCTTCTCCCTCTCCTCGGCCTCCTTAAGGGATTGTCTATTTGCTTTTTCCAAATCCTCTTTCTCCTTCCTATGGCCTTCATTCGGCTTCTTTTTCTTCTGTGTTGTCTTCTTCTTGGGTTCCTTCACCTACTTTTTGCTTGATTGCTCTTCTTGCCCCTGTCCTTCCTTATCAGTCTCAGTCCTGTTGTTGGACCTCTCTTGGTCCTGATGAGGGGGTGACGTGCTGGGCGTTTTTCCTTCCCCTTCTTTTGCATCCTGCGTCTCTTTCACTGCCTCCTAGATGAGCATAGTTAAAATGCTTCCATAGGCGATGAACGAGGCCTTCTTTCTTTCCGTGGCCCTAGAAGCTGAAGACTCTCCTCCTGTGGGTGTGCTTCCTAAAGCCAGTGCTTTAGCCGCCAGGTCGATAGTTTTGCGCACATAGCTGTTCCAGTCGACTTCATGCAAGGTATGAGCCGCTACATTCTCCAGCACAGGCACACTGATTTGGTGCATCAAGGCATTGTAGCGTTGGTTGGAGAAGAGCGCGTGTACTATTTTTGCCTGCAATCTGGTTTCTGCATCAGGGATGTCTTGGATGCTGATGCCGTCATTTGTTAACACGTCCTCCTTTCTCATCTTTCGCATGGTGTACACATCCCTCTTCTACTTCTTTTCTATTTTTGACTCTAGTCCCAACGCCTTCTCCACCAAGGCAGGGGTTAAGCGAACCTGCACCTGTTTGGCATTTTGTCCCCTTCCTATTGTGACGGTTCCGCACTCATTGCCGAGGTTGTAAGACCTGAGAAATTCCACACACTTTGTGTGGTCAAGTTCTTGCACAAATTTTTCCAGGTACTTGGAGAAGTTGCATTTTTCAACGACTCTCCTGGCCGCCTCCTCCTTGGCCACCAAACCTTCTATGTTGTGAATGGTTCAGAACTTTAGCTGGTTGTAGGCGCGGCTCTCTAGAGTGATGATGTACTGCACTCTTTCCTCTTCCGTGAATGGAAGTCGGTGGGGCATGGTCTTGTTGCGAGATCTTTTGTTCTTGTCATAAGCCCTAGTTTTCATTAGTGCTTCCAAATTAACAATTCACACACAAAAAAAGTCATAGACTAAAAAGGAAAGACTCTATGTGTTTATTGAATGAAAGCCTTAAAATCCTATCCAATGTGGAGCCTTCCCTTTCATCTTTAACTTTTTGCCTTTTATTTTAATGTTCTCTTGATATTTTCCTACCTCGCTCGTTGTCTACGTGCTTATGCGTTTTGCTTGATTTTCACTGGTTTTAATTGTTCTCTTAATTCACCTTCCCCTTCCCTTCCCAGCTTGAGAAGAATCCTTACTAGGATTGAAGGTGTGGGAGGTTGAGGACCTTTGGCAATGGGTCTTAGGAGTCACCGGCGTAGGAACCAAGTGTAAAAATCGGGGTTGTACTCTAACTGAGCTGCGCGATCAAGATCAAAAGGACGAGTGCCAACGTGTGTTATGTAAGTGAGAACCGTTAGGAAGTCATTGGAGGCACCGTGGCTAGCAATGTGTAGCTCCTCCTCAGTCAGTAGGCGATCGAGGTAAGGGTGTCCCTTGATGTGCTCTTCCAGGGGGCGGTTGCGAAGAGTGGTTAACACTCTGTACGAGGTTGGCGAGATATAAGTGGGGTTGTGCTCCGTTGTTTTGATTGAGCGGGGCTACTCCACATCGGTCATGACTTGGCATCCCTCTACTTCCCATTGCAACCTAAGAGTGTACCAGTGCTGCAAGAATGGGGATTCAATCCCAGCAAGTTGGGATAATTCTGCAATTTCTTCGTCGGTGATGGCAGAAGTGGTTCGCTAATCGTATGACGTTATGAGGCGATGTTTGAGGGCTTGCTCTTTAGAGACCTAACTATTGAGCAATACAACAGCGGAGTTTGCTACCTTTGCAAAGGCAAGTTCAAACGTCTCCCAAGAACAAGGCATCGAGCGAATTTCGGTTGCAAAAGGCTTGGGCAACAAGCCTAAATCCAAGCGGTCATAGCTCAGAGCTAGCTCTTTGAAGGTGGCATCGAGCCATCTAATGCAACCAACCACGTCATCCCCTATATCTTCGGCTAGATCTAAGGCCAATGCCAAAAATGAATTCCACTCATAAGAGGTTTTAAGACGTGCTGGTGGTTGGGGTTTGGTAGCACTAGAGCCTTTGATAGTGGATAGTTGTGGTTGCGGGTGTGCCTTAAATTGCGGTTGGGCTTCCTGGTTTAGGGCTGGGGGAGCAGCAGCTACTTCTGATGGACTGCTGCCTTCAGAGTGGATCATTGTAGTCGGATGGACTCTAGTGGGTGATGGATCATGTGATGGTGTTTGTCGTTTGGATTGGTAGGCTTGTTCAAGTCTCTCGGGCATATGTGTAGATGGGCTTGATGGATGTGGGCCTGGGGAGCACTGCGGCTTATGGTTTTGAGGTTTGATGGGATTGGAGGTGATCAAGCTTGGGGGTAGCATACGAGTAGCGGTCTTGGCCATGTGGGCTTTAGGGATATATAACCAGGTCTTTCCCTCATAGTAGCCTTGGGCATGCAAGAGGGCTTTGGAGATCCACCTTCACCGAATCATGCCTTGATTTTTGTAACTGCGCCTTGGTGTCCTAGGTTTAGAGCTTCGGGTCTTATGAGGTCGTGTGCGACGACTCCTAGGCAGCGGTTGCGGCTGTTTAGGCCCCATTGGAAACTAGGCTGTTGAGTCTTAGCTTTTGTTACCACGAGTAGTGGTTCTTGAGAGGTGGTGGGTGGTGGTCGAAAACTACCCTTCTCCTTAGATTCGGATGCTAATAGTTCTATCGGTGGTCGTGCGGAATGTTCCATCGCGCAATCCTTGTTGAAAGGTGTATCAATGCCGATGTTGCCTATGGCAAGGTGAATGCGCGACAACTCATAATCGACGTGGCAACGAGTTTGCTTCTTGAAGGTTTGCCCTAGCAGCGTCTCCGTGCCTGTGTCCTTGGTGTTTGGCAGCACGTAGAAGATCATTGGTACAGTTTTAGTCTCGATAGAAATGGTGGCCCTGCACTTGCCCAAGAGTGCATAGGAGTGGTCCCCATATGGATTTAACCTGGCGTTAGTGGGTTTTAGTATTGGTTTGCCAAGTTGGGTCCAATGATCATGAGTCAAGACAATGAAGTCCGCTCCTCATTAATTAAGGCATTGAAGATGCATGTTCGCTTGGCAGTGACTGTGATGTGCAGGTATGCAGGTTCCACGATTTCCTCATTAGCATCATCGATTTTGGTGATGGTGGCTACCCAGACATTGACAGGTGGTTCCAACATTGGTGGTTCATACAAAGGATACGTGGGAGGATAGTATTTCTTGCCATGGCTGCCATTGAAGAAGCCTATTCCTTCGCCGACTAGAGTCTCGAGCTCGACGTTGCCCGTTCGGCTAATTGCACGGACCCTGAAAGGTCCAAGACCCCAAAACTTCATTTTTTGTTTGTGCCCCTTGATTGAGTATAGGAGCACTAGGTCGCCTTGTTCGAAGTTGCGTTGTTTGAGACATGCTTGTCAAACCAGCTTTTGCGTCATGCCTTCTCACATATGAGTATATGAGTGGCTGGAAGACGAGTCTCCGAGAGAGGCGTTCGAGCTCTACTAGGCATTGCACCAATGCTTCCCTTCCTTCCCATTGCTCCTGAAGTGCAATTCGTAGGCTAGGCACAAAGAATTCTACAGGGAGAATTGCTTCGGTTCTGTATGTCAGCCTAAAGGGGGTCTGTCTGACGGCCGTTTTGTAAGCTGTGCGGTAAGCCCATAAGGCCGCCATCAGCTTGTTATCCCAGTCGCTGCGTGAGGCCGAGACTACCTTGGTTAGGATGTTGACAAGAATCTTATTTGTGGATTTTGCTTGGCCGTTTGCTTGAGGGTAGTATGGAGAGGATTTCCGATGGGTAATTAGGAAGGTGGATATGAGATGAGTTATCACTTCATTAATGAAGTGTGCCCCCTAATCACTGACTAGTTCGATGGGGCATCCGAATCGTGAGATCACCTGCTCCCACAAGAACTTGGTAGTCATTTGAGCATCGTTCTTTTGGGTTGCTCTCACCTCTACCCACTTTGTTAGGTAGTCAGTGGTGGCCACAATGATGTATTTGGCCTAAGAATATCATGCAGCGGAGCTGATGGGTCCCATGAAGTCGATCCCCCATTTTTCGAAGGGTTGTCATGCAATGATTGGGGTCAACTCCATCTGATCCTTGCGAATCTGCTGGGACCTTTGTCTGTTGACATTCATTGCAATGCTTAACAAATCGTGCGGCATCACGAAACAACGTTGGCCACCATAGTTGAGACTGCAACACCTTGCGGGCCATTGTGTCTCCGCAAAAGTGTCCACTCGCAATCCCACTGTGTGCCTTCGAGAGCACGTCGTGCATTTCATGTTCGCACATGCATCTGCGTAGCAATCCATCTTGCCCTAAGTGATATAGCTGGCTTGCTATCAATTGGTAGGGTTGGATTTTGAGAATAAGTCACCTCAGTCTTGCCTTCTCTATTGGTCATTCAGGCAGTCCGTGCTCAAGCAGTTGGACTATGTCATCTGCCCAATATGGTGTTAGATCGGGCTTAAATAAATCCCTCCCACTGGAGAGGTTAAAGAGGTGGGCATCTGGCAATTCATCGATAATGCTTTCTCCAACAGATTCCCCTGTGGGGATGCATGACATATGATCAGCCATGTAGTGTTATTTTTCCTTCCGTACAACCATGGAGAGATGAGGATGCATCCATGCTTCACCCAAAACTGGCATTTCAAGGGGTTCAAGGAGAGATGATATAGGCGACATCGGTCAAAGAATGCTTGGAGTTTGTTCAAGTGTTCCATCCAGATCGAGTGAATGCAGAGGTCATCAACAAAGACTTCTAACTCCTTGCAAAGCATGTCTTTAAATATGGTGCACATGAGACGTTGAAAGGTGGCAAGGGCATTAGTCAACCCGAAAGGCATAACTATGTACGCAAAGACGCCCCACTCGGTAGCGAAGGCAGTCTTATGCCTGTCAGTAGGATGCACTTGCACCTGGTTGTATCCTGAGAAGCTGTCCAAAAAATTGTAGGCCTTCTTGCTTGCCACTCTTTCAAGCATGTGCTCGGTGTATGGCAATGGATAATTATCCCTTTTGGTAGCAGCGTTCACCTTTTTATAATTGATGCACACTCTAATTTTTCTATTTTTCTTCATCACAATGACTATAGGTGATACCTAGTCCATGTGCTCAATTTCGTAAATGAATCCTGCTTTCATCAGCTTATCAATTTCTTCCTTGACAGCATGAGCGTGCTTAGGATTCATTGGGTACGGTCGCTGCTTCACTGGCGCTGCATCTGATGTCATGGGTATGTTATGAGTCACTACACTCAGATCTACCCTTTTAAGCTCTTCCAAGGACCATGCGAACACGTCCACATACTCTCGCAAGAGAGCGACTAGACTCGCTTCCTCTTTCTCAACCAAGTCATCAGCAATGAAGACTGGTCGGGGTGTCTCCCCTTCCCGGGCTAAGCTCACCTCTTTGACCTTGACTGATCCCTCGATCAGTTCGCTCATTTTCCCTTGCCGTTTGGCACCCATCAAGATCACTACCCTATCTTGAATTTCGTAAATCGTTTTGGGAGGTCCCGTGGTTTTCGTTGCTCGTCTATTCGGGTGTCCCTGGGTTGGTTCGCCCTTCCTTGCTTCAACCTCCTGTGCCTTAGGTGGACAGGTAAGTCCCCAGTTGTGCGTCGGTGGGTCTTGGGCGGCCTAGGTATTTTTGGGTCTCTATCCAAGCTCACCATTGACTCAGAGTCGAACTCCCCGTCTTCGCTAGAAGAGGGGGTCTCCCCTGGTGGTCGTAGTTCAGATGGTGATTCTTCTCTAAGCACTGGTGTCGCTCCTGGTTGAGCTAGGCCTACTTGCTCAAGGTCTATGGCTGCTATGTGTTCTAACCAAGCACGGTCAAAATTTATGTGCATGAGTCCTCGCTGTCTTGTAGGCACTTCTTTTTTGCGGCTTGGAATCTGCTCGTATTTGTTCTATTTCATGTCTCTCCATGTCGTATTCTACCGAATCCACCTCACCCTCACTTCCATCATTGAAGGGTTGGCAGTCTTCATACTCATCGTCAGAGTCCTCTGTGCCAGCCGGTTCATCGTCTCGTAGGGCTTGGTACATCTCTTGTCACCGATCTGGGACTAAGGCCCAGTTGTACATAAGGTTCAAGTCATGCACCCTGGTCCATTTCCACTCGGATTTGCCTAAGAGATCCTGGAGTGGTGTGAGGTTTGCTGCTGAGTTGTTAGCCAGCTTGTTCGTTAAGTATTCCATGGCCTCTTGGAGTTCTCTCTTGTTGCCTGACACTTGAAAGGTGACGGGCTTAGGTTTCCCAAGATGGGTTCCTTCCATCATGCACACTGGTATAGAGGGCATACTGTCGATCGTGCCCATCATCTTGATGGCTTGCTCATGCGCCTCTTGGTCCGAGAATGGCAGGTCGATTGTAACAAGGACATGCATCCAATCCCACTCATCTTCTGGACATGGGATATACTTGGTCAAGGGCCCATAAAACTTCTTGACTTGACTGTCACCCTTGAGCATCGAGGAGATGGCATCCAAGTTGACTGGTGAGGTTTTCCAAGTATCCATCTCTACCCTCACAGCTTCCGTCCTGTTGCCTAAGAATATCAAGCCATTACCCCAATCTTCAATAACTCTGGCATTGCGCATCCAGGGCGGGCCTAACATGACATCATAGTCCACCCCCTTCATGAATATAAAGTCGACAGAGAACTGGACGCCTGGGATTTTCACTGGCCAGTTTTTAAGTACCCCAAACGGCCTCACCCTCATGCCCATTACTAATGTGACATTAAACTGAGCGGTCTCAACACGTGGGTTTCCCCAAGTCTGCAGTACTGCATGGCTTAGCACACTAACCTTGGCTCTCGTGTCTACGATCCCCTTTCTTGTTGTGTCTCCTAAGGCTAGGACTAGTAACACTACATGCATCTCGGTGCCTTCCTAGAAAGCATTAATGTGCAAGGATTTTGGCACATAGTGTAGCGTTAGACTCGGTATTTGTGTTTTTGCATCCTGATCCTGCAGATCCGATGCCTGTTCTCGTGATTCCTCAAACCACTGCTTGAGGTTTTGCCATAGGGTGGGTTGCTGCTTAAGTAGGTCTCCTAGGCTTAACGTCACTGGGGTGGTCACTAGCGTGGTGAGGAGGCTGTCGACTGCTTGTCCCTCTCCTATGGCGGATTGTCCTGGCCAATGGCCATGACTGATTTGTGGGCCTGCAGCATCAAGGCTTGCCCTAAGAGGTACTGTCTGCGGTGTGGTTTTCTTTCCTGACTTTGGTCATGGGGGTGAGACTGCCATACTCATGCTGATGAGATCCTTGCTCTTGTCCTCTAGGATGGGCTCAGTGTCTCTTAAGTGCTCTTGGGCCTCTTTTACCCAATCCTTTACTTTCTCTATGGCCTCGAGTTGGTGCTTTGGATGCGGGTACTCCCCTACCTTGGCACTTCCCTTTTCAGCCGTCTTGGGGGCTGAAGTTTTCGTCTCTGCGTCCTCGACTTTCTTTCCAATAGGCAAAGTTGTAGCACTCTCAACTTTCAGTGCGATCTTAGCCTCCAGCCTCCTCTTCCTTCACCTGCGGCTCTTTTTTCCTGTCGAGGTTGCATCGAGGTTGCTAGGCCCTAGTAGTGATATGCCGGCCTACTTTGTCTGGGCATGGGTCATGACCCGCAACGGGTGTGGCCTTCCCATCAAGGTTCTCGACGCCAAACAGCCCCAATGGGACAGATGGTACTTCGACTAAATTTGCAGAAGGTTTTTGCTTTGGGCAATCAACGAAGAGATGGGTGATTACACACTCAACACACCTTAGGTTAGCTTTCTCTCTGTTCTGCTGCTTCCTCTCCGAGCAACGTGATGAGACATGGCCTGGGTGACCACAGGTCCAATAGATGATTGGATCCTGCGTCTGCCCTCCTAGGCCTCTACCTCGTCCTCTCCCTAACACCATCACTGGTACTGGTCGATAGTCCATAAGGATGGCGTTGCCCTCTTCATCATGAGAGACATAAGGGTATAAGTAAGTCTCTTCCTCATTTGGCTCTTCCACGTAGTGGACTGGAGTGTCACTTGGTGGATGGATCACATAGGGACCAAGCGGCCTAGGTATACCTGTAGGGCTTATGTCCATCCTTGGGATAGCCGGCTTAATGTCGTTAGGCACAGGAAGGACCAATGGGGCTCCCCTTTCGAAAAGTGGCTACGGTCTGTTTGCTAGGTAAGGCTGACCATATGGTTGGGAGTACGGAAGTCTCCTGGGCAATCTGCAGTGCATAACATCATGACCGAACCTGCTGCAGTTAGCGCAAGGTCTCGACTGAGGGTCTTGACACTCGGCGGCTGGCAAATGATTTCAGCCACAATACACGCATTGGATGTGTGGCCGTGTTGGTCATCTCCACAGGTCTTGCAGCTTGACTATCTCCATCTTGACATCAGCTAAGTCATGGTTCGTCTCGATGGCCTTCCCCTTATCTTGGGATGATGGGGCTGATCGCTCACTAGAGGTTGGTGCTCTTTCCAAACCTCGCGAGATGGTTTCTTCTAAGTTGGAGCTCTTGGAGCTCCTCTCTTTCAGTTGATCATCAACTCTAATAGCTTCCTCAAAAACCCTAGCTAGCGTGTCTCGCTGCAAGCTCGAGTTGGCTGCCAAAGCCTTATACAGTTCCTCGTTTTGAATTCCGCTGATGAACACAGTTGAAACTGCTCTTTCAATTGATCGTTCACCTGTAGGGATTCTCTTGAAGAGGCTCCTTATGTGGGTTACGTAATCGTGAATGTCCTCCTTCTCTTTTTGCTTGATATTCATCAGTCGTACTAGCAGATGGTCGGGGAGTATCCAGGCTCGGCAAATCTCTTAATGAAGAGATTCTTGAGGCTATTGAAGTTTGCCTGCTCTGTAGCATCTAAGCTTGTATACCAGGTCCTGCCCTTGTTACCTAAGCAGAGTCCGAATGCTTGAGAACGCTGAGTCAGGTCGCTGAGGCCGTTGGCTTCACAAACTTGCTCGAACTGCTCTACAAAGCTGTATGGGTCATCACGGGGTTGGTACTTGTCGAGCTACTTTGCGACTATCGTGATTTTAGAGAGATTGGCTCTTAAAGCCTTGGGTTGCTCCTAATCCTACCAGCAGTGAGGTTGCTAATGCTGTAACACTTTGCACTGCTGCGGTGTTGTCTAACAATCGCTTCATAAGAAGTTTGCTCAGTGTTAAGTTTCCTTCTAGGGTTCTCTCATGATCCGTTCGGTTTCTACCGACTAAGTTTAGCACTCGCTGTAACTCACGCAACTCCGTGCTTTGCCTTTGACTCCTGGCCTGTTGGTCTCTATTGTACACAGCTATGCCTTGCAATGCCTTATGGGCTAGCTTCTTCTCTTCTTCTAAGTCTGCGATGATAGCATCTACTGTTCGAACGTGGTGCTCATACCGGGCGTGCGCATCGTAGAAGCTGTTGACCAGTTGTTGAATAGCCTCTAGGAAGATGCCCAAGTCGAGTTCCTCGTTAGACCTACGATCGGAGCTTTCCTTCGCCATAGTCGAGATTCCGTGCTTTGCCAAGCTATCGATTAGATTGAGTGGGTTTGTCAAATCCCCTTCGTTTGCGCCGCTTGCTTGGTTCTACTTTGCACATTGATGGTTTGTCTCCGTCTGTGGGTTCTCTCCTATTCGTGGGTTCCTTGAGTGGCTAATCTGAGTGAGTTCCTTGACTTATTAAATACAATCCTCAAGTTATCTCCACTCCGTGCGTATATTCTTTCTAGTGCACGTGTGTTCAATCAGGCTTTTAGTTTTTCTTAAGTGCACTTCAAGTGTGGAAATTCAAGGTGAGTGTGGCAAACAGCCTCTAAGCGTCTCATGCACCCTCGGGCCTGATAGGCTTTGTAGATCAATTCTCTGGCCATCTAGACGGGATTTAGGACCTTTCGGTTATGTTTCCTTGCCGTTTTTTGGCTCGATCGGGGTTTTATGACTCGGCGGGTTACCTCTAGGTCTCTGGGTTTCTAGGTATTGCAACAGCCCACTCAAACTGTTAAGCGGCCATGCCTTACGATTTTGTCTACTTGGTGAGCCAGAATCAGGCTCTAAACGTCAGGAAGGCTTATGACAGGTTGCGCTGCTGAGCTCCAGTTGGATCAAGTCAAATATCTGAGACTGAGTTAGACACACACTCGGTCCAACTGGTCCGAATTTCAGGGGCCGAGTGAGTGACTCGGCCCAACAGTTTTTCGTAGGCTGTCTATCTGAGTGCAAATAGTTTTTCGTAGGCTGAGGTTCGAGTGGAGTAATTCAGATGGGCCGAGCCAGATGTTGGGCCGAGGGCCGAGTCGGTTCCTGAGCTGAGTGGACCTCGGGCCGAGTGTCAGTTTGGTCAAAGGGCCGAGTGGAGTAACTCGGACGGGCCAAGTCGAGTGTTGGGCCGAGGGTCGATTAGGGTTTTCGGGTCGAGTTCTGAATGGATGGGTCAGAGGGCCAAGTCTGGGACTCGGCCTAACAAGGGCCACTTGGACGGGCTGAATGCAACGCGACGAATGCGGCACAATGAAAATTTCGATCGAATCTCCCTAGTCAGGCAATCATCCCAAGCACAAACTTCGAGATCCTGGCTAAGGCACCAAGGGAAGTGATTGGTATACCTGGGTTGAGCGGTAGGCTCTCCGATGGCGCGATCGAATCGAATCCTTGCGGGGGACCTCTCTCTCTCTCTCTCTCTCTCTCTCTCACTGCAACAGTTGCAAATGAGCTCTCCCTTGGCCTACTGGCCCTTAAACCCCTTCCCAGGTAGGGCTTTGACACTCAATTACTCACTTGCCGACGTGAAGCATCCCAAGCCAACTTTTTGCCATTTTTTGCATGTTTTATGACCTATTTTGCCCTGTTTGCAATAGTAAACCCTACCCTTTTCCGGTTCGATTTCCTAATCCTATCCTATACTAAATGCAACGAGAATCAAAAGCAACAAACTAAGATGATTTCTCCCCATTTTCCAATCATCAAACCAACAAACTAACCCAAAATACTTACTTGTTTCGAAGATCAAAACACCCAACCTTCCTACCTACCTCAAGCTCTGTTTCGGGGGAGAATCCCTTACTTCGATGCTTGATATGGGGTGCGCAAGTGCTCAAGCTTGAATCTGTTGGTCCCGGCAATGGAACCAAAATGTGGGAGCTTTCGCTCAACTTCCAAGACCCACGGACTGCTTATTGCTTCAAGCGTTCCAAGCGAGCTCTAATGGCTACCTCTCACATAGCCGACACGCCATCGATCCTATGAGTGTAGTGAGCTTACCTTGATGCCGATGTGAGTTGCCTTCTCTCCCACGCACTCCGGTAGCTCCACGATCCTAGATGCTAGCTCAAGCATCCTCAAGCCTCCTCCACCTCCAAGCTCCAACTGCCATAGCCGTGCGCGCAAGAGGGGGAAAGAGAAGAGAAGAGAAGAGAAGAGGAGATGGTGAAGAGCTTCACCCTCTTGATCCCTCACTCCCACTCACCCACTCCCTCACACTCACAATCACTCCCTCACTCAAGAGCACACACAAGCAATGAGAGGAGAAGAAGAGAAGAGCTCTTGTTGGGCACACACCAAAGAATGAGCTTCCATTCACTTTTTGAACTTTATATATACAAACCCTAAAAACCCATGGGCACCCATCCTTTTTTACATGACTGGCCATTGTGGCAAGGTTCCTTTTTCTAATTCCCTCTTTTTGCTTCATACCCTAGGCCTATATTCGACTATTCTTTTACAGATGGCACAGGAGGGAGCCTGGCGCTCTTTTACAAGAGTTTTTGGAGTTTTTGAGGTTGCCTTTTATTTAAAACTACGCTTTTGGCCCTGGCTTAGCTTTGGAGACTGCCTATGTGTCCTTGCTCCTTTTCCATCTTCTTTCTGCTTTTTCATTCATCCTTTCGCCTTCTCGGCTTGGGGTTAACACTCATCATTAAGCTACTCAAGATCTTCAAAATGCAACTAATGTACATCATCATTATCTTCATATTGCTCATGATTTTTAAAAACTCCCCATCATATTCTTCTTCAATCACTTCATCCTCATGGTCTACATGGTTTGCTTCCCTATCATGATCTTGCATAAATGTAGAGACTGCAACAACATGAAAGAAAGTTCCTTGCTTTTGTATGAAAAACATATCCTCTTTCATCCTTGTACCCTTGAACATGTGAATGATGTCCAATAGAGTTAAGATGTCAAAATGAATGATGCTGTCTAGAAGAGATGGGCTATTCAAATTGCTATTGTGAAGATTGCATCAATATAGACTATTGCTAAAAATATCATTATGATACAAATTATGACCATAAGATCTTGGATCATACAAATATTATCCCAAAGAATACTAATCATAAACATGCATTCCAAAAGAGTGATGATTATCCTCTTCCTGCCCAAAAGTAGGTGCACGATCGTTTCTATATTTTTTCCTTTATATGTATACATATTGTTGTCCAAAAGAAGAAAATGCAAGTGTGTCATGATCATGATAATATGAATAAGCATACTACTACCCATAACTATAGCCATGCTGCATACATGATGGATGTACTCCATAGTCTTCATAAGGCCTTGGATTATTAATAGGATGATAAAAATATTGTAACCTTGATATTTAAAAATTTGGTTGATGTTATTGATTTGATCATCTAGGCAAAGTGGGTTCAATTGAGATTGAATTAGTGAGTGGCGGTTGCTATAGGGGCAAACTTGTCACTGAACAAAGTGACCACAACTATTAGGTTAAACTTGGTGTCTATACTTCTATGAAATTGTTGAATCCCCTTGGTCATACACTTAATTTCATTTGACATTTGTTGATACTCATTGGAATCATGGGATACATTGTTGATCTCATCCAAATGATGGGCATTTGGTGCATTTGATATGCTAGCTCCTATGTCCTCTTGCTCATGTTTGATGGCATTATCAAAAAAGATATTTTTTTATTTTTAAAGCCCGTACATCTTCATTGATGGCATCAATTATCTAATCTTTTCTCTTGTGCTTTGGCATAGGTATTAGCATGCTATCTACTTGACTAAATGGTAGTATTTTAGCAATATCTCTTAATCTCAGTGTCCAAATGATAAGATTTTTGATTCAAAATAGAGGATATGACATACTCTTCAAGATGATAGGTGCATTTCACAGCCTTTGATTCTTTCCTTGTGAACCTCCTCTTACAATCACATAAGGTGCACATAGCTTTGGGGTGCATAGTTTAAGCCTTATATTGGAACCAATGCTTGTAAAGGCTTGCATATTTCTACCAAATAAGAGTGATAATATTTTCTCTTAGGAAATTCCATTATAGAAGTAATCCTCTTTGGGAATATTTACAATAATTCTAGCATTGGGCTTGGATAGATTTGGAGGTGAGCCAAATGACATTTAAAACCCCTTGGAGTTGAGCATGAAAGTCTCCTTACATTTAAGAAAATGGTGCCAAGTATACAAGGAAGTCAACATAAGTACAAGGGGATATGAAGACACCTCCTATAAAAAAAGTCAAACTTGTTAGTCACTTGGAGCCAAGATCTTTGAAAATGAAAGGAGGTGGTGGAGTCAAGTTTGGATACACATGTCTTTGAGTATTTTAAGGAAACACTCCAATAACTTTCCCATGTGATGTATACATCCTATTTCCTTTTTTTCTCTCTTATATTTTTCTCAAAAGAACCATACATGGGACTTAGTTTCCTTGGCTGATGGGAAACATGCATTACTATGCAAGTGGGTGTACAAGTTGAAGAGTACCCTTGGATACCCTAAGCCAACACATTAGGCTAGATTGGTTACAAATGGTTTTAGGCAAGAGCATGGTGTTGACTTTGATGAATTCTTTTCTCCTCTAGTCAAGATGACTATCCTATGCTTGGTCTTGGCCTTGGTTGCTCAATGAGATTCGGATCTTTATCAGATGGATGTAAAGATAACTTTCTTACATGGGGACTTGCATGATGAGATTTATGTATAGCAGCCTAATAGCTTTACGGAAAAAGATAGGGAACATGTTAGAATATCAAGCTCCTATTAAAGTTTATCTTTTATGCGTGTGATTGACATTAGCTGGATACAGCTGTACATGTATGTGACATTCAATAAGTCGGAGTAGTCAGTGACTTAATCGTAGTTAGTCTTGTTTAGTCATACCTATGTGTGTAAGTCTCTTTCAGTTAGTATGATGGAAGAATAATGGAAGAAGAACAACAATGAGCTGATGCTCATCTTCCACTCCACTCTATCTCTCTATCCCTCTTCCAACATGGTATCAAAGCTTGAATACCTAAAGCGTGAAGGCTTGATAGTGGCCATTTGACATCAAGATATCAAATCTGAAGAAAACGTCATCAAAGGAGACTGTGCCTGTAGCCCATTTTTTTGCAGAAGCTATATCTTGCTACATAAATGGTTTTTGGAGAAACGGCCCCATGTTGCTGATTGTTTCGACGTGGTCTAAAACTTTGTAGAAGAAAGTTTTTTCAAATTCCTCATAGATTTTGAGATATTTAGCACAGACCTGTGTAGACTGGTTGTTTACTGTAGTAAACATCAAGTGATTCCAGGGCACTGGTGGTTTTCATAGTAACAATGTATATACCCTTATTATCATGCATTTGAGCATGATATTAGAGTGTTAAATGCTTAGTTTTGGAGCTTATTTGCAGGCTGGAAACAATTAATTGGTTGCTGTCTTGAATTTGGAAACAATATACCTACAAGGTTGAAGTATCTGTGATGCTTATTTGCTCACTGACAAATGCTTGGATCATACCACTTGAGTGGTAGATTCTTGTTGGGATATTGTGAGTGTTGAAAGTCCAAAGTTTGGACTGATTTATTGCTGGTTATACTAGGGTATTGACTGGTTATTGTTTGCAAGAAGGATACCTATCATCTTCACTTGACATACATGCAATATATTATGACTGGTTGGACATGTATCAACTCCTGCATAGAGTGGCAACTAAATGAGATGTTTTGGGGATATTTTGAGGTCTGAATACTCTTGTTTTAACAGAGAAAATATTGCTGGTTATAGCAGTGGGCTGGTTGTATTTGTTACTGCTACTTGCATATAGTACAAACATTGATACTTGTATGGACATAGTTTGTTGCTGGGATGTTTTGCCACTACCATAGAATGTTTTGAACTAATTTGAGCTTGGTTTATCCTCAGTTAACTGTGTTTTTGTCATTGTTGGAATACAGTTTACAGCAAGCAGGTTGTCGGGAAAATTGTCATGAATTGCGGGAAACTGTCCTGAATAGCAAGAAACTGGTCCTGAACTGTAGGAAAAGGAGTCAGATACTTAGAGGTTGTATACATCATTGAATACCTAAGCTGCAACTATAGCAAATGCTCAAGGAACTGACAATATTACTCAAATTATGGGAGAAAAGTTGGATAACAAATTTTTTTATTTATGGAAGTTCCATATGAAGAATTTTTTGGTTGGCAGAGGTTATTGGGACTTATGTACATGTGATGAGACTGAACCTGAAATACATGAAAGGAATCCGACAAATGATCAAAAAAACACTCATAAGCTATGGACTAAGAGAGCATGCAAGGTGTTACATTGGTTTTCCTTATGTATATCAGATGCTATGGTTATATAGATTACTGGATGAAGTTCTCCAAAGGATACATGGGACATACTCATGAAGAATTATGGAAATGTAACACATGCATGTTGAGAGTGGAAAAAGATTGAATTTTTAACTAATTTTTGTTGTTTTTGAGGTCTGAATGGTTGATTTTTGATGGATTTAGAGTGATGTATGGTTGTTAACAGAAGTGTTTGAGAGTGTTTTGGATGACATTGATTATGTTTTGGAAGTTCATGATGATTTTTAGTAGAAATATGAAGCTCTGTGTTGTTCTAATAGATTTTGTTGAGGTTCTGATTGGTTCTGATACCTTTTGTATAGCTTCTATTTTGTTCTGATTTTCTTTTGTATGAAGCATGGATTGATGATGATTGATGAAGGTTGAAATCTTATTGAATAGTTTTTGATAGTTTGGAATGGTTTTAGTATGAGTTATGAGGATTTTTTGTTCTTTGATGACCTTTTGTAACCCTCTCTAAATCTTCTGTAGAGCCTCTGTCTCTATTCTGTCTCTGCTCTATTCCTGTTCTGTTCTGTTCTGTAGATCTTCTGTAAGTGTTCTGTGGAATGTATGTGTGACTTTGGAAAAGTTTTTTAACTTTTGGAAAGGATGAATCTAAGTTCAAAAGAGCTAAAACAAATGGAAGAAGCAACTGTTGAAGACTGAAGAGGAGACTGAAGTGACAGAGATAGGAGCGAGATATGAAGGGTTACTGTAGTAGCTCTAGTGCCTCTTCAACACAGACATACATCTTGGGAGGTGTATCCATGACCTAAGAAGGATTATTGAGTATTTTAGTGAGGAGATGATGTATTATTGATAGAGAGAAAGAGAGAGAGAGAGAGCCAGAGATAACCAATTCTATCAAAACAGTGTAACTGTATATGAGAGATTGAGAGAGAAAACTATGAAGACATTGAAGATGAATACTATGTGATTGATTTCCATTCAAAAATGGTGTATTATTTTATGTTCTTTGTTCTATTGATGGATTCTGTGAAGATGTTGAAGATTATGGTTGATTCTATCAAATCTGTGGGAGATATCTACTATGATGTTGCGTGAAGATTTGTTGTTTTCTTTGTTTTGGTCATCAAAAGAATGAAATAAAAGCTTGTTGATGTTACAAGATAGATTTTCTTACAATAGAATCCCCTTTTCCTTGGTGTTCCTCTTGGGGCACCATGTTTTTGGTGCACAGCTGGGGAAACTTGCCATAAAAAAGCATCAGAAGAGGCTGAAAATGAAGGAAATGGCATTGCCAAGAAGAGAAGAATTCAATGGATGTTTGCAAAGTTTCTTCTTCCATTGAAGATTTGGAAATTCTTATTATCAAAGCCACTTTCCACAAGAATTTCATCCCACATTGGCAGAAACATATTACCATCATGATGCAAGCTCTATGCAATGGACTGTTTCCTCTTCTTATTGAAGCAACAAAAACTTGCATCTTGGTGGCAAATTGTTTGGGAACAAACTGAAGAGCAAAAACAGAGAAAATGACTATCCATGGAAGATTTGGTATTCATTGAGAAGTTTTCAGACATCATCACAAGTGGGAGATCGTGAAGAAGCTTTAGGAGTCTTGGTTAGTGGAGGTTCACGAAAACAAGAAGGAAAAGAGTTGGAATTTGTTCATGGATGTTCAACAGCAAGATACGTGGGATGGTTGGTGTTCTGGAAATCTTCTATTTGTCCAATTAGCAACCCATTGGAAGTTGGTAGACAGAGTGTTTTTCACAACGTACACTGTTGAAACCATTAGAAGTTGGCATTATTATAATGATGGCACAACAACAATCCTAAGAAGAATGAGTTTTGATACTTTCAGAACAGAATATCTCCCTCTCTGTGGTGGTTTGAAAGCTGAATTCAGAGACGTTGAAAAGAAGAAAGTAGAGGAGATGTTGGCCAGAGAATCCCCCAGAGACAAAATCCCTCTCTGATTCTATTCTGTTGAGTACTGAATAACTGGTTGGAGCCAAGCCCTTGATGAATGACGCAATCAAGAGGCAAGTATTAGAACGAGTCCAGAGGTACGTGAGAAGAGAGAAGGCAAGAATCAAGGCTGAGAACGAGCTTACAGTAGAAGCATCCTTTGACGCCCTAAAAGCACTTTTTATAGAAGTCCCCATGGTGACTCAAGGTCCCCTTCCTAGTCAGATTCGTCCTGGAAATATTGATGACATGCCAACAAATGTAGTCCCATTGCCAATTTTTAAGGGAGAGTACAATGAAGACCCTGATCTTCATGTAGCAGAATTTATGGTAGCATGTGTGGCTAACAATGCCAAAACCCCTGAGCATTGGTTAGCAATATTCCCTGCCACTTTCAAGGGCGTGGCATTTTAGTGGTATGAGAGACAAGCCGCAGGAACTTTTGGCACATGGGAGGACCTAAAGTTGGCCTTCCTCACTAAATTCAGGTGTGAAGGTTTTGAAGAGCGGATGCGAGAGGAGTTCATGAACCTAAGTCACTCATCTAGAGAAAGAGTAGAAGCTTATGTCTCACAAATGAAATCCATCGTGAAGAGATAGACTAACCATCATTTGGACGAAGGCATTTAGAAAGGAGTGTTCCTTAGAGGCCTACAACCAGAAGTTTGCAAGTTCGTGGAATTGAGAAGACTAGTCAATCTGCAAGCTGTAGTGGAAGGTGCAAGATTGTATAATGAAGTTGAAGCAAGGCTGTCAATGACTCCAGGAAGAGGAGTCTTACCTCCTCCCATGCTAGGAATGGTATACCCACCAAATACAATCCCAGGGACAATTCCCTACCCCTATCCCCAGATGCAAATAGTGCCGTAGTATAGTGCACCTAATCCACTGTGGTCACCACAGATGACAGTGCCTCAAATGATGGTTCAACCACAACAATAGTGGCCTTAAACAGTTCCTCCAATGGCGATTCAAAAATAGTGGAATCCTATCAACTAGAATCAACAATCCCAAGTCTCAACAGGAGCTCTGAATCAGAACCAGAACAGAGGACCTTCTGGATCAACCCAACCAGTGTATGCAGTAATTACAGAAGCTTCCCAAAATCCTACTACAAGTACTTTAGGAGGTGAAAAATCTGAAGGACTACTTATCCAAGTCAGTTGTGCAAGTATCAAGAAAGAGCTTATGGATGTGATTACAGAGTAGCTACAGACATTGAAGGTGAATACCACCAATATATCCACTCCTGCGGGAGCTAGGAGAGATGTGATGCGTTCTAATACATGGTGCAGAAAGTGTCATCAAGCGGGACATTTAGCCACTGAATGTACCCAAAAACCAATCATTTTTGGAGCCTTTTGTTCCTACTGTTTGAGGAAGAACCATATAGAGGATATTGGCTCTCTAAAAGAGATGCACGAGTGAAGACAAAAAGATGAAAATGCAAACAAGATGGATTCTAAGGTACATGTAATAAACTGCAGAAAAGATTAAAGTGTAGTTAGATTCATACAATGTGGGAGCTTTCACTCAACCGCCAAGACCCATGGACTGCTTATTGTTTCAAGCATTCCAAGCCGAGCACTAATGGCTACCTCTCACATAGCCGACGCGCCATCCATATCTACGGGTGTAGTGAGCTTACCTCCATGCCGATCGAGTTACCTCCTCTCCCACGCACTCCAGTAGCTCCAGGATCCAAGTGCAAGCTTCAAGCAAGCTCCATCACTGCGAGCAAGACAAGACAAGACAAGACAAGACAAGACAAGACAAGAGAAGAAGAGAGGAGAAGATGGAGAGCTTCTCCTCCCCGGTCCCTCGCCCTCACCCACTCACTCCCTCACACTCTCACACTCCCTCTCTCAAGCACAAGCTCAAGCAAGCAAGAAGAAGAAGAAGAAGAAGAAGAAGAAGAAGAAGAGAATACCCACTTTTGTTCAACCTGCTAGAATCCAAAATGACAACACAGGATATTGGACCAAAGCCTAGGGAGTTTGGTCCTAATTTCAGTCCAAGGAGGTTTCCCTCTCAAAGTTACAGAGGACGACAGTCTGGCGGTGGTAAGAGATTAGAGGTGGAATGTTATAGGTGTGGAGAAAAGGGTCATATCTCCCCAAATTGTCTAAACCCTAGACGATCTGTGGATTACAAGCCCTTATGCAGCCGATGCAAAGGAGAAGGCCACACTACAAAGGACTGCCCAAGTCCCCAAGGCCAATGCCACTGATAGCCAATAGAAGGCACAAGAGCCTATCTCCAATTTGGTAGGGACCAGTCGTCCAAGAAGAGAACAACTCCCTTGCCAAGACTGTGAAGTTCAACCTGCCAACAGAGGGAGAGAGCAGTACATGACAGAACAATGCAGTACAGAGTACTGCAGTGCCATAGAGAGTCACAGAGACAGTCCTAGAAATAGGACCAAAGGTCTAGGAGATAGATGATAGAGAAGCACCTCCAGAAAAAAAAAAGTGCCAATGCTGCCATTGCTAGAAGAAAAATGAAAGATGAAAATGGGTGTAGCCCCATTCCCCAGCCGACTGGAGAAGCCTGTGGATCCTATCAAAGATTATGACTTGGTCAAAGACCTAGACACCTTTAAACCAAATCTAACCTTCTGACAGTTGCTGATGCTATCTCCCAGCTACCGAAAGATATTAAAAAGCATCTTGACAAGAAGACGTGGACTAAGGATTGCTCCTTCAACAACGACCAAGACCAATAACTCCCCGGAGCCTATAAAGGAAGTAGGTATGGCTAACGCCTTCCTAGATCCTGGAACCCCAGAGATTAGTGTATGGATAGAATGATGCTTTATTTCAGATGCATTGATTGATGGAGGCTCATCAGTAAACATAATGACAGATGTGACAATGAAGGACTTAGGGTTGCAAGGAATTCAACCTACACAGTGGCTTATCAGATTGGCAGACCAAAGCAAAATTAAACCGTTGGGCATCCTCCCATACGTAAAAACAACCCTTGCAGGAAGAGACTATTGGCTAACATATTTGGTGGTTAGACCAAATTCTTATGGGACCTCATACCCTCTATTGTTGGGAAGACCTTGGCTTTTTCAAGCGAGAGCCAGGACGGCAGACTGGTTCAAAGGAACCCTAACCCTAGGCAGAGGACCCAACAAAGTGGTGTTGAAGTTGTATGGATTGCAAAAAGGCAATGGATCCACATCCATTGAAGTCATAACTGACTCCTCCAATGAGGTAAGAGATGGTACATTAGGAGAGGAAAAGGCTGTTAAGTAGATCTTTTCCAAGAAAACAGAGGCACAGTCCCTAACAATGGGCATTGTAAGCCAACTACCAAGGGAAGCAAAGTCCTTCTCCATGGGAGAATACCTCCTACCTCAACTCGAATTGACTTCTAAAATTACCTTTGACAGCGAGATAGAAGCATGGATGTACTGTTCTTCCTATTACATGGCAGAAGCAGAGACAGCAGAGACAGAGCTGGAGACAGAAGCAGAAGCAGAAACAAACACAGAGGTAGAAGATCTGTTCTTCTTCTACAGAGCCTCTACAGAAGCAGAGACAGATCCTCTAGAGGAAGAGGATGAAAATGATGAGGAAGAAAACAAAGTAGGCTATGAAAGTGCAGATGAAGAAGATTCTCTGATAGTGGATGGTCTTGTTGATGGCCCTACAGATACCTCAGAGGCCGAAGTGTAGAAGAGGACCAATCCAAAACAACCTTCACCATAGAATGGGGGACCTATGCCTATAGAGTGATGCCATTTGGGCTTTGTAATGCTCCTACCACCTTCCAACGAGTAATGATGGCTGCCTTCCAGAATCATCTTCATGATTTCATTGAGGTGTATCTTGATGACTTTTGTGTCTATAGCTTGATTCGTGAGCACTAGGGACACCTAGAGCAATGTTTTGACAGATGTCGAGAGTATGGGATTTCTCTCAACCCTGACAAATGTGTCTTTGGCATCTCATCAAGAGTTCTTTTGGGCCATATTGTCTCTACACAAGGGATTGCAACAGACCCAGTGAAGATTGAGAAGATTGCCACCTTGGCAGCACCAACAAACCTCAAGCAATTGAGAGGATTTCTTGGCCATGTGGGCTACTATAGAAGATTTATTGCACATTTTGCAACCAAGGCAGCCCCTTTGCGCAAGCTCCTAAGGAAAGATGCAATTTTTCTTTGGATTGATGACTGTGAAGGAGCCTTTAATACCCTAAAGCAATGCCTTATCAAAGCACCTATCTTACAGCCTCCTAATGGGACCAAGGAGTTCCATGTGCACACGGATGCATCAGTTGAAGGGCTAGGTGCTGTCCCCTCTAAATTAGATCAACCAATATATTATGCAAGCCGAAAGGTCACTGATAGGGAACGGAACTACATAGTGACAGAGTTTGAGTGCTTGGCAACAGTGTTTGCACTGGAGAAGTTTCGACACTATCTACTATCAACGCATTTCAAGTTCTATGTGGATCATGAAGCCTTTTCCTTCCTGATAAACAAAGCATATGTTAAAGGATGACTGATGAGATGGTTGCTCCTATTCCAGGAGTTCAATTTTGAAGTGGTCACTAAGCCTAGCCGTTCCCATGTCCTAGCCGATCGATCATCTATCACGGATCCCTCAAACTGCAAGAGAGGAACAGGATGATCCAAACCTTCCTTATGCTTTCTTGTTTCTAGTTGAAATAGTTACTCCCTGGTATGCAGACATAGCCAACCTCCTAGAAACTCAACAGTATCCTCCTGGCATCTCAAGTCATGAGAAGAAGAAGCTACTGTTAGAATCAACCCCCTACACTTTGCTTGGCGGTGCACTATACAAGAGAGGCAAAGATGAAGTATTGCGAAGATGTGTTGTAGGAGATGAAATCAACATAGTATTGAAAGCATGCCATGATGAACCATGTAGTGGACACTTTGCAGGAGAAGCAACAACCAGGAAGGCTCTGTTAGCAGGATACTAGTGGCCGACCCTCCACAAGGATGCACATGACTATTGTAGGAGATGTGATACTTGTCAGCAAATGGGGAAACCTACCAAAACAAGTGCCATGCCACTGCAACCTATTCTTCCCCTAAAGCCTTTCGAGAAGTGGGGGATTGATTTTGTGGATCCCATTGATCCACCCACCAGACGGAAGCAGAACAGATACATCTTAGTATATACGAATTATGTCACAAAGTGGTGTGAAGCTAAAGCCCTGAAGCGGGACGATGGTAACAGCATAGCCCTATTTATGTACGAAAATATTATCACCCATTTTGGCAGTCCCCTCGAGCTGGTAAGTGACAGAGGTACTCATTTCCTTAACAAAATCATGGAGGAGCTGACGGAGCTGTATAAGATTCACCATCTCAAGTCCACTCCTTACTATCCCAAAGCCAACGGCCAAGTTGAAGTCACCAATCGCATCCTTTGCTCGATCCTGACAAGAACGAATTCCGCACATTGTCGCGACTGGGATGATCAACTTATAGAGGCCCTCTAGGCATATAGAACCTTCCATAAGGCAGCAGACCCCTTTCCAGCTAGTGTATGGTATAGAAGTCGTCTTCCTTGTTGAACTAGAATTGCCCTCTTTGCGAGTGGTAGTTAAAGAATGCTTGGGAGATGATGAGTCACTGCAACGCTGCCTCCTGCACTTGGAATGCTTGGATGAGATACGGTGGATGGCTCTATAGTGTATGGAAACCACTCAGGCGCGACGCTAGGCCTATCATGACAGTTTCATCAAGCACAAGGAGTTCCAAGAAGGTGATCTTGTCCTAGCCTATGATTTGAGATTTGACAAGTTTCCTGACAAGCTTCAACAACGGTGGATGGCCCCCTATAAGGTACTTGTTATCAATCCTAATGGCTCTGTTCACGTGCAGACTGTTGATGCCTCTGATGATCCTTTCCTTATCAATGGCTATCGTTTGAAGAAGTATTTCCCTCCCTGGGGATCTTGACAATCACAGTCGACCTACCCTCTCCCTTTTGGGCGTCGCACCATCATTCTCTTCGTGCTTCTGATTGCCCTTATGATTCTCCTCATGAGGCAGTCCCGTTCTGCTAGCCCCTCATAGATACCTCTAAACCCGACCTTGTTCTCTTCTCGTTTGATCCAACAACGGTGGCGAGGTTGGTCCTAACACATGGTATTTCTACCATTCTCTTTATTACCAAAAAAAAAAGACAAAAAGAAGAAGAAGAAAAAACAAAACAAAACAAAACAAAACAAACAAACTGTTATGGGAGAAAAGGAAGAAATTCCCTGTCATAACAGGGAATTTCTTCCTGTTATAACAGGCCTTGTTCCAAGAAAAGGTGGAAACACCCTTGGGCGGGAAGCTGACTGTGGAAAAGGTGGTAATACCCCGCAGTTTAGGATAGCTGATTCATCAGCAACACCTTTCCAACAAGTAATTTGAAGTCACCTCCCTTGGTGGTAACACCCCGCAGTTCAGGATAGCTGATTCATCAGCAGCACCTTTCCAGCAAGTAATTTGAAGTCACCTCCCTTGGTGCACTGTCTCTGCAATATTAGTCCGTCTGCCCTTCTAACAGACAACCTTTCTTACCAATCATTGAAGTATCAAACTTGTTGGTTGCCTCCTTGGGTACGCCCCATCTTCAATATCCTGATGACAACAACAGCGGACATGATCTTCATCATCAACCCCTTGAGTGATGTGAGCTTTCATGCTAATAGGATGGGGACGTGTGTATGGGCTGCCCTCTGTATCTATCAGAGAGTGAGACAGAGGGTGGGGTGAGTGACCAGTCTTTCCCTTCAAATCAAATGAGAGGTGAGATGTGTGAACGAAGTGTTGCACGCACGGGATGGGCCTTTGCTGCTGCATGAGGAAGTTAAGCTTGGGCTGAATACAGGTTCTAATACGTCTCAAAGCAAAGACATTGTTCTTTACTCTAGCCAGTGTGGTAGAGGCGGCAGAGGCCGTGGCCCTTTTTGAGGTCGATGAGACGCTCAAAATGCTTATGGACAGCATTAGCAGAATGCATGGCATGGCACAAATACATAGGGTCAGCGTGGATTTGGTGGCTTTAGAGATAGGGGGAGATCACCCCATGGTAGAGGTGGTGGATCTGGTTCATGGTAGTCAAATGATTAGTCAAATAGAGATAAGGATTGTCAACACTGTGGCAGATATGGACACATTGCAAAGGATTGTTACAAGAAGTAGGGAGATATGAAGGCAAAGAGCAAACAACATGGGCACTATGCATCTTCTAGTGGTACTCATGATGAGTAGGTTGACAGATTGTTTGCCATACAGCATGTGTCTAAGAATGCATCTAGGCAGAACAAAGATGAGAGATGGTACATTCATTCAGGGCTTCAAATCATATGACACCCCATGGAGAAGGGTTTGATGAGATGGTTGCAGGTTCACATGGACATGTTTGTACTGGGGATGACACCCAACATACTATTCAGCATAAAGGAGTTGTACCTTTGTTGATGCCTGATGGCAAGAAAAAGAGTCTGTATGATGTACTACATATACCTTCAATAACCAATAATCTTTTGTCAATTGGACAGATGGCAAAATAGAATCTGCAACAGGTGAGATTTAATGGAGATTGATGCTTTGTTGAAGAATATGGTAATGACTGCAAATTGGTTGCTAGAGGCCGAAGAGATGGCAGAATGTTTAGTCTTGATGCATCAATTCCAAAATTGAAAGCAGCCATGTTTGCACATGATGGTGGTGTTATAAGGGATGTTGAGATATAGCATAAGCGGATTGGCCATGTGAATGTACAAAAGCTAAAATCTATGCAACAGAAGGAGATTGTGCTTGGGCTGCCTAAGTTCAAGTATCATGACTTTGGACATGTTGACAACAACCCTCCCACGAACATAATCAACCACAAAATTGGGGACAAAGCACAGAAAATCTATGTTTATGGCTCTGCCATTGATCTCAAAACTGAAAAGAAACCATAGACGTTCTACTTAATAATGAACAAATTCGTCATCTTCATCCATAGCTTCAACCATTATGTACAAAAGAAAGAGTAAAAGGAAAAAATAGAAATTTTTGCACAAAAGACAGAGGACAGAGGAGAGAGATTTTTTTGGCATCGCCAAAAGGAGAATATGCGATTGGAGAAGAGAGGGAAGGGAAAGAGGCACATAACCACTCGTGCACTCCACCCCACCTCTTCCCCAAAAAGCACAACCCTTTGTATTTTTATTATTTCTTTGAAACTTTGATACATTTGATATTATTAGGCCTTTAGCTGCACATAACACTTTGTGTATACCATTGAGTTTAATAGATGTGGCCCCCCTCCCCTTTATGTGGGATATTATTTTAGTGATTTTGCAATAATTAAGTATTATTCTCTTGACAAAAAATGAAAATATGATGCATGCTTGGATTCTTTTGTGCCTTGTTTTTATGCTTCTTTTGAGTGTCATCATATTCCTCCCACACTGAAATGTGAAGCATCCCCGCGAACCTTGTCAAAGAAGAACCAATGTCTAACACAAGACACTTCCAAAATTGTTAGTAAAACAATTTTGATCATAAGGCCTAGCCATGGTAGGGTATAGGACTCCAAAGCCATGACTATCAGAGTAAGGGAACTCCTGCCTCCATCACTCCCACATTGAAAAGTTAGCATACTTGTTGAAGGATAGGGTTCTTTATTTAATAAGGAATCACAAGAACAACCTCTCCATCCAATGGAGAAAGAAAAATGACTTCCTCCTCGTAGCTCCAAAGGCACTTGAAAGAGAAGGGGTATGTTGTAGGCACATCTTCATGTGTTTCATTAGATGGAGTTTAGTAGTGCTATGAAAAAGAAGAATAAAGCTATAACTCTTGTGAGAATAAATCTTAAAAGAGGTATGCCTTAGCAAAAGGTTTTTCTTTTGGTTGTTTTTTATATGATGTTAGGATTATTAAGCTTTAAGCTATAATGTTTAGTTTACATTCTCCTTTTTCCTTCTTTCGTTGCTTTTCTTTTTGTGAGGGTGTCTAAGGAAAGGTAGAAGAGGAGATGAGTTGGAGGTGTGGTATGTGGAAACAAGAGGGTCATGGAGAAGGGACATATGAGGATTGAGGATTTTTCAAGAAGGAGAAGAAAGGGTAGGTAGAAAATCAAGGAAGAAAAGAATAAATAATGATAAGAAAGGATTGTGTGAGGATTGTGTTTAGAATATAAGGTTTTAGTTTAACACTTATCTTAAATTGTCGAGGCAGTCTCGAGGTGGAGAACAAAGGAAGGGGTGCGGGCATATTGACTTTCTTTCATAACTTCTCTACCTACCTTTTCACTCCTCGTGCTCATGCTTCCTCTCACTGGTTCTCTTTAGGATGGTATCGTTCTCTACCTCCACCTTTACATCATTGCAATTCTCTGCATTTCCTTCACACCGACAAGAGGGGTAGCAGTGGGCAGCCAGGAGTATAAGTTGCCAAAGAGGCGGCCCTGAGAGAAGGAGGTGGAGTAGGGGGTTGTCGAAGGCAGAAGAGTAGTAGTAGGCAGAATATTGGAGGCTCTCATGGGTAGAAATATTAGTCAAAGCAGGCAAGGGGGGAGAGGTCTCAAGAAGCAATGGTAGTCCAGGAAGCACATAAATAGGTACACTTGCGGGTTTGCCTTTTGCCTCATGTGTACGACTGAATGAATTGTTGATGCTATTGATGCACCTGCTTCTCAATGGACGGGATAAATTTGCAAAAGAGATCTATCCAAAGAAGCTCTGTGGGGATGGCTTGATGGGGAGGATCGAAAGGGAAAGGGTAAGGGATAGTGCAAGGCCTATGAGTATTACTGGCCCAGGTCACAAGAAGGAGGAAAGGCACTAGCACAAAGCTTCTCTCCATAGCCTGTCTTCTTCTTCTTTTCGGTCCCTTTTCTTGCCCTTCTTCTTATCGATTACATTGTCCCTGTCTCCCACCTGTAGATGCCATGGCATTTAGCCTTTTATTCGTATATTGCTTTCTGATGGGACCTCAAATGGGTCGGCACTCGCTATGTCACTAGCCAGACCTCATGCTCATAACAAACAAACACACCCACATGGCCTCGCGGGCCAGGAGCGTCTATCTACTGCTAAAGGACGAACTGTCCTAAAGCCTAATCTATGCATTTATAGTTTTGTAGTCCAACATTTTCCTTTCTATAAACTCCACAGAGGGAGAACATATACATATTGGCAATAAATGCCACGATAATCACATACATGGGAGGCAACCTCTCGGTGGAATCACCGCGGCCTCACTGCAGCTCTCCTACATCACAGAGATTAGCCCCTTGATGCATTGCTCAACATATAGAACAAACGAACAAACTTCACTCTTTCATCTTGAAAGCATTCCAGGAGATACCATGTGTCCTCACCAAATACTTCCCCAAGAAACGAACGTCTATCCTACGGCTTGGGTTGCCTTTCAATACTCAAGAGTGGGTCATCATGATCGAAAACAGGTGCTATGCATCCAATCCTTTGTCTTCTAATACCATGGTTGATATGCACATGCAAAAGTGGATCATCCTAAAGTGCTCAAACATAATTTTCAATCAGAAACGTGTTGTGCACAACCAGGCTTTCCAATGCTCATTCACTAACTCGTTGCGGCAATGTAAGGATAGCACCGAGACAACACCCGTGCTACTATCCTCTTAATTAAAATACAATAAATTCTATGTCATGATATGCATCAGAAAATCAGTAATAATCAGCATGCAAATCGCACCATTCAAACATCCTACCCCCCTACATTTAGGTATTGCTTTCGTTGCATAGGTGTAGAGATTCATTTTGTCATGTTTTGATGTATGAAAAGCGATAAATCACAAACTTTGACAAAGAGATAGGGCAAACTAAGGCTAAACCTCATGCTTTGCCACTACCACACATCCACAAACAATCATTATATTTTTCCTTATTTTTATGAGGCGTATTTCTATTTTTTCCCTTATTTTTTTCATTTTCTTGATTTATTTGGCAATAAAATATGCTATTTTTTTATTTTTCCTGTTCCAATCACTTCAGCATACTAACATTCAATTTATTTTCCATTTCCCCCCCATAGGAACACATTATACCCACCCAAAACGACAAAACTACCATTTTACCGCTTAAAAACCGCATTTCGGGTTTACAAGAATTAAATAGCGCATGTAAATCATTGCAAAATCAAGATTTTCTGATACACAGCAATTAATAATGATGCAACCAGCACTCAAACAAATTTTCATCCAATAAGAACATCATTACCATCATAAACTATCAAAAAACTTCATTTTCCTTCATAAAAATGGTCATACCGTGTTTTCACAAAACTCAAGACGCATTAAATGACTGCGTGACCAGCGGACGGAGCCTCCATTGCTCTCAATCCAATGGTGCACATCAATCTTCAGCATCTCTATCCATCTCCATCACCGTTTGCTTCAATCTCCTTCCCGATTCCTCCTTCAAGATGGTGCACATGAACAATCCATAGAGAGGAGAGAGAGGGAGAAGAGAGAAAGACTAGAATCTGATCTCTTCATCCAGATAGCCATATGTCATGCGAAGACTGGTGATAGAATCCAGGAAGAGGGAGAAATTTCCCGGTATTGTCGGTTGTATGGCTTCTTTGCAGCCTCCATTCATGATGTGTGAGGGGGAGGGCACAATTTTTGGTGCCATTCTTGCAGGTCGCTGCCATCTTCTTCATGCCACGTTTTTGATCAAATGAGGGAGGGGGGTTTAAAGTCCCAAAGGGCACCCCCCCTTTGGTCCTAGGTTTTGTTCACCTTTTCAAATCTTGGCCAATTTTTGGCCTCTTCCGCGTCCGAACTCTGTTTCAGCCTCCGAAAAATCCTGCGCATCCATCTCGACATCCCACACTGACTGGCAGCTCCCGGCATCCTAGATGGCAGTTGAAAAAATTATCAAAAATTCACAAGTGCACCTTTTAAAAACCGCCTTTCACTTGGTGCTTAAAATCGTCCTAGCTGCAGCCGCTGCCTTCGATGTCGAATATTTTTTCCCTAAATTTCGAATTTTTTGGCAAATTTTAGGCACATCTCAGGCTCAAAACTCCGCTCTCATTGGCGACAATGGGATAGGGTGACTCAGCCCATCGAATCCCACAACAGATTTGCACAAAACAACCAAAGGAAGCATCAAGCTGGTACAAAATAGATACATACTAAAACACAACACAATGCTCACCCTACCCCCTGACAAAACCAAGGCATGAAATCCACAAGGAGTAGGCCCAGCATAATCTGATAGAAGGTCCGAAGCTAGTCACTAACCGACTGCTCCAACACAGCCAAACTAAAAAGAACTATCAAAGAAGTCGCCCTAAGTGGTGGTCTGAACTACCTATCTGACTAAGGACAACACAACCAGGAGCTCCTACTAGGCGAGGACTCCTATAGCCTGATCAAGAAGTATTTTCTTTTAGCACATGTCTTCTTTTAGGTTTTTATTCCCCCATACTCGAGCATGTAAAAAGGAGGGAGCTGAGCGTAGTGACCCAAGGAGAATAGGGCATCGACCTTGGGTCCTATCTCGGTACCCAAGAACCTACCAAGCCCTCGCAAGGCAGCACTTAATCCTTTTCTAACGCTCACTTTTATTTTCACTCCAACCTTCCTTAATTTCTTCTTTTCCAAAGAGATGCCATCCCTAGGAAGACAAGACATCGGCCCCGGGTCCTGTCTCGGTCCCCAAGAACCTACCAGGCCTTCGCAAGGCGATGATCAACTGCTTATAAATTTCCCTTTCTTTTATTTCCTATTTTTATAGGGGTTAGAACCCCTTTTTACGCACCTTTGTATATATTGAATTTCTTTGAGATATTCAGGGTTTTTTTTTCCTCTCATTTTTCCTTCGATAGGCTTCTCTAACTGCCTCACAACTAAGCAAGAACTCCTAGAACGGCTGCCTAGCAGGTGAGCAGAATAGGATTACTAGGACTGCCTTCTGAAACAGGTCTCTCGATGCCTGGCAATGTCTTTATAGGAGGCAACAACTACTCAGACCTCCCTCTGACATACCTAACCTAAACCTGGGACTTCATGCCTTGGACGCTGGTCCCCAATCAAGAAACAAAAATCCTCGACAAGTATACAGACACATATAGCATAAAAACACGGTACTCGTAAAGGAGAGATATCACCTGGATAGGGCCACAAGAAGTCTCCACGCGACATAGGCTCCTTCCAAGCTCTTCTTTAAACCTGTCTAGCACAGGACTAAAATAAGAAACCATTAACCACACCTATACTAAACAGACAACTCGCCCTCTTGGCCTAATGAAATAAAGCATTTCACTAAAAAAATGGATTGGCCCTCTTGGCCTAATGGAATAAAACATTTCACTAAAAAAACGAATCGGCTCTCTTGGCCTAATGGAATAAAACAGCATAGCACCTACACATCCCTCCCTGAAATAGTACAGATATACAATAATATGCTCCTATCCAAGGAGGAAAAATAGGGCTCGCAACCCTAAGCTAAATGCATAAGATTATGACCCATCCCTCCTGCATATATAACAAGAGGTGTACGCATAATATGTTGTCTAATCAGCTATGGGTCCAGGATAACAATGGTAGATGGGTCTCAACTACTCTTTGCATCACCCATATCAACCATCGCCTGCCATATATTGCATGCTCTAATAACATTCCCCACAAGCAACTAGGTCCTATCTCATTATTGATAGCAATATCCAAACTAGGACCATAGTTGAAGAAAAGGTCTTCTTCATAAGCAAGGTTTGCTAGTGAATCCGCAAACTGATTCCAGTAACGTGGAATCAACTGAAGAGACACTCTCTCAAACTCCTTAAGTAGGGTCATGGCAGTTCGATGATACATACAAAGGATGGGATTCTGCACTGTGTATGTCCCATCTAGCTGATTCAAGATCAACTGGGAATCCCCTTTTACTAACAACCGCCGAATACCACCTTGCTTGGCAATATGCACAGTCCCATAATCAAGGCTTTATACTCCGCCATGTTGTTAGTGAATCCTACCCGGAGATAAGCAGCTAACTTCATCGTAACTCTATGTCAGGGATCTCGGATTACTACTCCAACACTCCCCTTTTTTATTAGGGCCCCTGGACGCCCCATCAAAATATAATGTGTACATCCACAATGAGTTTACACAGCCTGCCATCACGAACTCCTCTATTCATAATTATGATAGTCAAAATTTAACATGTTTAGAGGGTGAACTAACGTCTCCATCCCACCTTCTTCATTAAACTCAACAGGGATACTTGTCAACATTCGTAAGCAGTGATGGCAGAAGACTTTGATCTCCCATACAAAGATTCCGTCTTCTTGCTCAATCACTTTGTATCCTTTGCTCCACCAGATAAGCTTCCCCTAATGGTATCTCTGCTCCAGATATGGGTGCTCCAAATAAGGAATTAATCACCCCATCAAAAGCTTTAAGCTCTTTGCAGGTCTCAAATCAGCCCCCCGCATGGACCTGCAATGCATATCTCCGTGTTAGCATACTTAGAAATAATAAGGTTTAATCTTATTAAGATTAACCTTATTTTTAAATTCTACTCCCTGCATATCAGCTAGTAGAGCCGTAGACCTATTTTTTCCTATCCTAACAATCTTGTAGGGGCCATCCCATCTAGGTTCTAGCTTCCCTGGAAACAATTCCCTACGCGCATCGTAGTACAGAACTAATTGCCCTTTTTTAAAGGTATACTTCTTTGCTTTAAGGTCGTGCAACTGCTTCATCCGACGTTTAGCTACCTCCTGGTGCAATAAGCTCTGCAATTTCAGCTCATCCAAGTGGGCTATGGTCGTGAAACGTTCAAAGAGTGTATCCTCGTCTCCCAACGAGTGATTAATTGCAAACCGTATGGTTGGCAACTCGATTTCGAGGGGTAACACACACTCTTTCCCATAAACTAATTTAAATGGAGTATGGCTGGTAGCTCGCTTGAACGTTGTATTGTACGCCCATACTGCCACATACAATTTCCTGTCCCAGTCTCGTTTCTTCTCTGAGACTATTTTAGACAAGATACCCACAAGTTGCTTATTAGTACTTTCGACTTGCCCGTTGGCTTGCGGATTATAGGGGGTCGTTTTGTTATGCTTGATTTGCCAAGCTTCAGTTAGGCTTTTGATCACTTTATTCAAGAAGTGGGTTCCACGGTCCGACACTAGTTCCTTCGATGGACCGAAACGGCAGATAATCTACTCTAAAAGGGAACTTGCAGTCTCTTTTGCATTGTCCTGCCTCGCCGCCCGCGCTTCTGACCATTTTGTAAAATAATCAATTGCTACTATAATGTACCTCTTCTGGGTAGTAAACGACAGGGTGATAGGACCCACAAAGTCAATGCCCCAGTTCTCAAATGGAAGGATAGCCATGATAGGCATAAGTGGACGTTTTCTATTCTCTCTGCTGTCATGTCTTTGACATGTATCACATCTCTTAATGTACTCAAAGGAATCTTGGAAGATGGACGGCCACCAATATCCAACTCTTAAAGCTTTCTGTGCCATCAACCGTCCAGCAAAGTGCCCTCCACATCCAGAGTCATGGCACTCTTCGAAGATAAAAGGAACCTCGTCAGGCATCACACATCGGCGATAGATATCATCAACACCCTGCCGATATAGTGTTCCTACGATCAAGGAAAACTTCAAAGCCTGTTGTTTGACTTTTCTCTTTTCTGATTTTGATAAACCAGCTCCAGTCTCTCCTATTGATAGATAATGCATGATAGCAGCATACCAAGGTGGGATAGAAGCTGTATCAATTTTAAACATTTCTTCAATATCACTTCCTTCAACCAAAGTCTCTTTTGGCTCCCCGAAATCCACAAGGCATTCCACAATACCCTGCAACCTCGGTGGCTTACTCTTAATCTCATAATCGAACTCCTGCAAAGTGATTAACCACTTTGCCAGACGATCAGGCGGTTGTAGCTTGTTCATAAGCAATCTAAGCCCTTCCGCCTTCGTATAGAAAACTACCTTCTCATAGAGGATGTAGTGCCTGAATTTTTTAGTCGCAAAGACCATCTCAAGGCACAACTTCTCCATGTAGGTGTAGTTAATTTTTGATATGCCCAATTTTCGACTAGCAAAAGCTATCGGATGGTACCGCTTTTCCTCCCAGATTTGGGCTAAACAGCAGCTGATACTATGCATGGTGGCTGCTGTTGAAAATATGTAAAATACCTCGCCTCTTTTAGGTGCTTTTAAAACTGGAGCTTTTACTAGCTCCTGTTTTACATTCTCAAAAGCTACCTTACAAGGGTCGCTCCATACAAATAGATAGCTAAAGGATAATAAGTTCGTTAGTGGCAACGTCCTTTCTGCCAAGGCATTTATAAACCTCCGATAGTACCCTATCGATGATAGAAAGCTATGTACCTCTTTCGGAGTGCGTGGTGGACTCATAACGACTATAACCTTGATCTTTTCAGGGTCAGTTTGCAATCCCTACTAAATTGACCACATGGCCTAGCAATAGCCCATAAGGCACTCCAAAGACACACTTCCGTGGGTTAAGAGCAATACAAAATTGTCTGCAGCGCTCAAAGCACTTTCTTAAGATAATCAACATCCTTTCCCTTACAGTGGTTGCCCCCAAGTCATCGATAAATACTTTCAACTCATCTGGGGAGATGTCACCGAAGGTCTTGTCTGCTGTTCGTTGCCATGATCCAGGTGCATTGCACAAACCAAAGGCCATCACATGGTATGCAAAAGTACCAAAGATAGTAATGAAAGTTGTTTTCAACTTGTCCTCTTCTGCAATTTCCATCTGGTTGTATCCTGCAAAGCAATCCATAAACGAATATATTTTCCTACCCGCTAATTGATCCAAAATCTGGTCAATAAATGGCAACGGGTAGTAATTCTTAACCGTATGCTTATTCAGCTCTCTAAAATCTACACATAGTCGGATCTGGTTGTTTTTCTTCTTCCTGATAACAACTGGTGAACACCATTCTGTGTGCTGTATAGGGAAGATTAAACTAGCTTTTCGTAACTTCTATAACTCCTCAAACAACCTGTCCCTCGATTCAAAAGGCATACGTCTTACCTTCTGACACACAGGACAACTGCCTTCTTTTACAGGAATAGTATGAACAGCCATGCTGGGAGGAATACCCCTCAGCTCATCATAACTCCAAGCAAAGATGTCGCGGAATTTTTGAATCAAGGACACATAGTCCTCCCTTTCTATTGAACTGAGCATGGAACCTAATTTAATTGGCCGCGAATCATTCGGCGTGCCAAGGTCCAACTAAATCACATCCGCGTCTCTTATCCTATCTTGAGGCTCTATCGGCTCATTTAGAGTTATCTGATAAATATCCTCTGTAGTGGACCCTTCTTTAGATTCATCACTGGATGATGTCTCACTACCAGATGGATCATCTGCTGTTTCTAATTCAGTAGAGGATAAAGGAGCTCTCTCACTCTGAGGAGACTCAAGGTAAGCATCAACTATCACTCGATTAGGACCTCTATAGTAGTCTTTCCCTTTTGCAGTATTTGTCTTGGTCCATCATTTTGCTGGAGGTTACTACCTTGCGCTCTATGATTAACTGGACCTGGCAGTTTACTCCCTTGTTGGAGAGAACTAATCTTACTCCAACAAGTAGCGGCTAAATGGCCCGACTTCCCACAAATATCACATTTAACATTTGGACAATTTTTAGGGAAATGTTGTCAGCCACACCACTTACAGTTGAATCTTAAGGGACCACCCTCTTCAGGGCGTCGACTCCCTATTAGATTCTATTGCTTCTTCAGGAAATTGATGTCAACAGGTATTTGCCGATATTGTTCAAAAATCATGTCGGTGTAGTGCTTCATTATATCCTTAACTTCGCCAAGGACATTAGAGGCACTCGACTCAGAGCCTTGATCGTCTATCCGTCGTTCCATTGGCCTAACAATTTGATTGGGCATTGATTGTTAACTCACAGGAATAACATTAGGGTTCAAAACTTGGCCTCCAACATTTGGTGGAGCCAACTGACTAGCCATAGGCATAGTCATACTAGAAGGAGCTCGCAGCAAAGGTACATTTTGAACCATGCTTCCTCTCCCATTAGGGTTATTCATATGCATCCCTTGACTTCTATTCATCAATGGTAAATTGCCTCTAGGTACTAGACCCACATTAAGATTTATTCGAGAGGAGTAGGCCATTTGTAATCTTGACTCTACTCCTTCTGCCCGCGTGATGGCAGTGTCTATATCAGCCAAAGCCACACTGCTCAATTGTACCTAAATATTGAAATCCAATCCATGCAAGAAGTATTGCAATTGGGCAGCCGGCGGAATAGGAATGTAATTTTGTAACTTACGAAACACTTCCTTAAGCTTCTTGGCATAGGCTTTCACATTCTCATGGGGGTCTTGGCGTGTTACATTCAAAACACGCAACCAGTATTGGCCACCTCTTTCAAGGGCATATTCTCCTCGGAAAGCTGCATAAAATTGGTCGATTGTGGTTATGGTTCCAGTTTCTATTCTATGATACCATACTGCAGCCCTTCCTTTTAATGTCATGTTAAAGAACATCATAAGATGTCCCTCATCTTGGATGTGGTAATTAAACATTAATCTTTGGAATTCACAAATGTGAAACTCCGCATCTTCTTCGACTAACCCATTAAAAATGGGCAAAGGAACTCCTAAAGCTGGCAGATCCAGCGTCCCTACAGGAATTGCAATGGATTGTGCCATGAAAACAATCGGATTGACAATAGGAGTTTGGACTAATGGGATCACACCCCCACTTGAAGTGGGTTGACTTGGTGGAAGAGAGGAAGAACTTGTGATTCCTCCTACACCTAAAGGACTATGTGCAGCAGTTGGGTTACTAAGACCACTACCTCTTATGCGTATCGGGCTACTCCTTTGAGGAGAATAGCGACTTACGATCTCCAACCGCCGTCTAGCCCTCTCAGCACGTTCTGCTTTTTGTATTTCGGATTGACGGTCCTTGTCAGAGGACATAAACCAACTTTTTGGTCCCTAAAAACCCTAGAGTCAAGAACCACCACTTGTTGGCAGCTCCCGGCAGACGCACCACTGATGGGACCTCAAATGGGCCGGCACTGGCTATGGCACTAGCCGGACCTCATGCTCATAACAGACAAACACACCCACACGGCCTCGCGGGCCAGGAGCATCTATCTGCTGCTAAAGGACGAACTGTCCTCAAGCCTAATCTATGCGTTTATAGTTTTGTAGTCCAACATTTCTCTTTCTATAAACTCCACAGAGGGAGAACCCATACATATTGGCAATAAATGCCATGATAATCACATACATGGGAGGCAACCTCTCGATGGAATCACCGCGGCCTCAATGCAACTCTCCTACATCGCAGGGATTAGCCCCTTGATCCGTTGCTCAACATATAGAACAAACAAACAAACTCCACTCTTTCATCTTGAAAGCATTCCAGGAGATACCATGTGTCCTTACCAGATAATTCCCCAAGAAACAAACGTCTATCCTACAGCTTGGGTTGCTTTTCCACACTCAAGCATGGGTCATCATGATCGAAAACAGGTGCTATGCATCCAGTCCTTTGTATTCTGATACCATGGTTGACATGCACATGCAAAAGTGGATGATCCTAAAGTTCTCAAACATAATTTTCAATTAGAAACGTGTTGTGCACAACCAGGCTTTCCAATGCTCATTCACTAACTCGTTGCAGGATGTAAGGATAGCATCGAGACAACACCCGTGCTACTATCCTCTTAATTAAAATACAACGAACTCTATGTCATGATATGCATCAAAAAATTAGCAATAATCAGCACGAAAATCGCACCATTCAAACATCCTACCCCCTATGTTTAGGTATTACTTTCGTTGCATAGGTGTAGAGGTTCATTTTGTCATGTTTTGATGTATGAAAAGCGATAAATCACAGACTTTGACAAAGAGATAGGGCAAACTGAGGCTAAACCTCATGCTTTGCCACTACCACACACCCATAAACAATCATTATATTTTTCCTTATTTTTATGAGGCGTATTTCTATTTTTCCCCTTATTTTTTTTATTTTCTTGATTTATTTGGCAATAAAATATGCTATTTTCTGATTTTTCTTGTTCCAATCACTTCAGCATACTAACATTCAATTTATTTTCCATTTCTCCCCCATAGGAACACATTTCACCCACCCGAAACGACAAAACTACCATTTTACCGCTTAAAAACCGCATTTCGGGTTTATGGGAATTAAATAGCGCATGTAAATAATTGCAAAATCAAGATTTTTTGATACACAGAAATTAATCATGATGCAACCAACACTCAAACAAATTTTCATCCAATAAGAAATCTTTACCATCATAAACTATCAAAAAACTTCATTTTCCTTCATAAAAATGGTCATACCATGTTTTTACAAAACCCAAGACGCATTAAATGACTGCGTGACCAACGGACGGAGCCTTCATTGCTCTCAATCCAATGGTGCACATCAATCTTCAGCATCTCTATCCATCTCCATCACCGTTTGCTTCAATCTCCTTTCTGATTCCTCCTTCAGGATGGTGCACATGAACAACCCATAGAGAGGCGAGAGAGGGAGGAGAGAAAAATACTAGATTCTGATCTCTTCATCCAGACAGCCATATCTCGTGTGAAGACCCGTGATAGAATCTAGGAAGAGGGAGAAATTGACGGGTATTGTCGGTTGTATGGCTTCTTTGCAGCCTCCATTCATGATGTGTGAGGGGGAGGGCACAATTTTTGGCGCCATTCTTGCAGGTTGTCGCCATCTTCTTCACGCCACGTTTTTGATAAAATGAGGGAGGGGGGGTTAAAGTCCCAAAGGGCACCCCCCCTTTGGTCCTAGGCTTTGTCCACCTTTTCAAATCTTGGCCAATTTTTGGCCTTTTCCGCGTCCGAACTTCGTTTCAGCCTCCGAAAATCGTGTGTGTCCGTCTTGGCATCCCGCACTGACTGGCAACTCCCGGTAGCTGCACAACAGTCGAAAAAACTATCAAAAATCCACAAGTGTTGCTTGGGCACCTTTTAAAAGCCGTCTTTCACTTGGTGCTTAAAATCGTCCTAGCTGCAGTCGCCGCCTTCGATGTCGAATATTTTTCCCCTAAATTTTAGATTTTTTGGCAAATTTTAGGCACATCGCGGGCTCAAAAATCCGCTCTCACTTTTAATCTTCTTGACATGGAAGGCGTACTTGCTGGTGAAGAATTTGACGGCCTTGACGAAGCCGTGAAAGTGGCACTCGCCTTCTGGGAGGACATGCAGGTGGATGGGTTGCTTTAGGTCGTAGGCGTAATTGCTTATGGGTTTCCATTCTTGGAAAGGCTGGATGGCCTCACCGTTGTGATTAGGACAACTTGTATATGCTCTATCTCTCAACATTCCTAGAAGAATGTGCATTCTTTCATCATAAGATGAAAATTTACCTTGGCAAACAATGGAGAGGGAGGATACTCGAACAAAGTATTGTAAAAAGGCCTTAATCAACAGAATCCCAGGTTGGATGCTGCTGCACAGTTGTAACTGTGGAGTCCCAGAACTAGGAAAAATATGAAGGGTGAAGATGTGCTCTTTTAATCCAATTTTTGGGCAGTGCAATTCCCCTCCAGGGACTTACACAATATGCATTCAACAAACTTTATGAGTAGATCATGATACTACACTCATCTTATCTCCACATCCGTATAAACAACGCCAATGAGCTTGTTCTGTGACCATGTTTAAAAAAAAGGAAATCCCAAATTCATCAGGTGATCATGCACTTGCCTCTCTTTAGCGAAAGACCTGCATATGCAGGTATGAGATCTCTTCCTCTCATCGACCATGGGCGAGAACGATCTCAACAAGTCTACCTAGGGTTTTGCGTGTGCGCTAGTTCTTCCTGTCCTCCTCTATCTGACCCAGGAATATGATGGAAAAGCATCGATTGTTGTTGTTGAAGGAGATGATGACAAGCAAACTATGCTCTCTCTCTCTCTCTAGAATCTCTATCTATCTGTGCTAATGGTTACTCTCCATGTTCCATCCGGCCATTTCGCCAACCCAAAACGACTGCCGAGAATACAGAGAATACTTTTCTTCCTTCAGCAAATGTAAATCGAGAGTTAGTTGGATACCCAGCCTCTTTAATCTCTTGCAGGAGCTACCCCATACTTCTTCTCATTTGCATGAGTGTGGCATATAGACAACATCCAATAGATACACATAGAAAGAAGACACCATGTCTGTCCCTCTTTCTATCAGCCTATCTCTCTCTGTAGCTAATGATGAGGATGATGATCACGATGATGGGATGTGTGCAAGTGCAATTCATATTTTCCCCTCTCTCAGAAAGCAACAATATGTAGTAATGCAACAGACCAGGGACTTCTTCAAACTTCTACTCAGCATCTCAAAATTTGTTTCCATTGTAAGAAAAGCAAGCTCTCTTTGTTGTGTACATTTGTTGCGATTCCGCATGTCCCTGGCTTGTGAAGCCTTGTCAACTACTCTCCAATTCCTGATGCTTCTTCTTCTTTTTTTCGGTCCCTTTTCTTGTTGACCTTGTAATTAAGGCCAACAATATTTAGCCTCATGCTTTCTGCATTCTTTATAAGCATCAAATTGTGTTTGACACTGATTACTACCATCTTCTCTGTCCTCTGAAAGCAAAAGAGCTATGTAGAACTCAAAGAAAGGTATTGATCATGATCCTGAAAAGATAGGCTTTGATGGGGTGTGACTCTTCTTCTGGTTCTAACACAAGTGCCTTTATCTTCCTCTCCTCCTACCAATTCTTGCTATGGTGTATGTAGACTATTTTCTTTTTCTATGTTTCATATCTCATAATGAGAAAAGCATGTTCTTGATCATGCCCATTGGCTCCACAAAACCATGACAAGACGAAAGACTACAAAGAAATAGGATGCTTTCTTCTAGCTTGACTTTCATTATCTTCTTTCTTCCTCTTGTGTATCTTCCTATTTTTCTTTCTCTTCCTCCTTTCATCTCTCTCTCCTCTTCTTTTCTGTACTATGAGTGTGCCACCAGCTTATCAATTTAGCATTGCATCAAGATTTCTTGTCACCAAAAATATCCCTCAAGTTGTTGAGATCAGCTTCTTCCTCGGCTGCGCACCAAAATGACAGCAACCCTCCCATGAACAACAACCCTCCCACGAACATAATCAACCACAAAACCAGGGACAAAGCACACAAAATCTATGTGTATGGCTCTGCCATTGATCTCAAAACTGAAAAGAAACCATAAATCTTCCACTTAATAATGAACAAATTTGTCATCTTCATCATCTTCATCCATAGCTTCAACCATTATGTACAAAAGAAAGAGCAAAAGGGAAAAATAGAAATTTCTGCACAAAAGACAGAGGAGAGAGAAAAAAAAATTGGCACCACCCAAAGGAGAATATGCGATTGGAGAAGAGAGGGAAGGGAAAGAGGCACATAACCACTCATGCACTCCACCCCACCTCTTCCCCAAAAAGCACACCTCTTCGTATTTTTATTATTTCTTTGAAACTTTGATACATTTGATATTATAAGGCCTTTAGCCTTTAATTTTGAGTATTCCTAGCCTTCACAAATGCATGCACGTAACACTTTTGTGTATACCATTGACTTTAATAGATGTGGCCCCCCTCCCCTTTATGTGGGATATTATTTTAGTGATTTTGCAACAATTTAGTATTATTCTCTTGATAAAAATTTAAAATATAATGCATGCTTGGATTCTTTTGTGCCTTGTTTTTATGCTTCTTTTGAGTGTCATCAAATGTATGTGATGCATGTCAGTTTGGAAAGCAAGCACGGTTTCCATTTATGAGACATGTATGGAATAGCTCATGACCCTTGTAGTTGGTACATTCAGATGTATGGGATCCGTCTCATAATGCTTCATTTGGTGGTGCTCATTACTATGTATCCTTCATTGATGATTTCAGCAAGTATACTTGGCTTTACGTACTGAAACATAAGGATGATGTGTTTGATGCATTCAAGGATTTCAAGAAGCATGTTGAAAATGAGTCGAGCTGTAAAATTTCATGTCTTAGATCAGATGGAGGTGGAGAATATGTCTCTAATTACTTTGACAGGTACCTTGCTAAACATGGGATCAGAAGACAGTTAACTTGCAGCTATACACCGTAACAAAATGGTGTAGCAGAACGGAAAAATAGGGTATGATGGAATCGGCAAGAGCTATGCTAAATGAGAAGAGTTTGCCAAATGGTTATTAGGTTGAAGTAGTAGTGACTGTTGTCTATGTGCTAAATAGAACCCCTTCGGCAGGGATTCGTGATGTAACTCCATATGAGAGGTTGTACGGTCATAAACATGGCATTTCACACTTGAAGGTATTTGGCAACATGATATATGTGCATGTTCATGATGAAAAGAGGAAGAAATTGGATCCTAAAGCTGTTAAGAGTGTGTTTCTTGGTTATACACAAGACCAAAAAGCTTACAAGTGTTATGTACCATCTAACATGAGACATTGATTAGTAGAGATGTTATTTTTGATGAGCTGGCATCGTGGTATGGTAATCCGGTTGCAGTGGCTACTGATGGATAAGCCAGCACTAGCAATGCTGAAAATACACCTATAGTGAGTATATCTATGAGTGGTCCTATAGGTGATGGGTTACCTACAATAAGTCCTTGGTCAGGACGCTTGCGGAGTCATACTCCTACGTCCACTGACACGTATATGTCAGTGAGGGGAAGATTGGATAAGGCAAAAGAAAAGATGCTTGAGGATGCAATGGGTCCACTTATAGCAAGTTATGAGTCATCTAACAACGAATTTTGGATAGTGAGTTGGGAATTACGTCTATTATGACTCCTGGAGCAAGGCAAAGTCGTTATGTACCGCCTCATGAGAGGCAAGCTCAGAGTGAGCCACAGTTATTACAGAGATATGAGAGAGTTAGAAAACTAGTTGATAGGTTTATATACACTAGTTATTCAGCCCGCCATTATGCATATATGGCTAGTGTAACAGGTTACAAAGAGCTTACAAAGTTTGATGATGTAGTTACAGATGATAACTGGTGTGCTACCATGGATGAGGAGTATGCGACCCTAGCTGAAAATGAGACATGGAAATTGGTTGAGTTGCCTGAAGGCAAAGTCCCCATTGACTGCAAATGGGTGTACGAGGTTAAATGCAAGTCGGATGGTTCGTTAGAACGCTATAAGGCCAGGCTGGTTGCAAAAGGGTATGCACAACAATATGGCCTTGACTATGAGGAGACTTTTAGTCCAGTGGCTAAAATGGCAACAGTTAGAACTGTCATTGCTTTGCAGCATGCAAAGGCTAAAAATTATGGCAAATGGATGTCAAGAATGCTTTCTTGAATGGTGATTTGGTTGAGGAAGTATATATGGAGCAGCCTGAAGGCTATGTTCACCCGGACTTTTCTACACATGTATGTAAGCTAAAAAAGGCTTTATATGGTCTGAAACATGCACCTAGAGCATGGAATGCTCGGATCAATAGTTATTTACAGCTACATGGATTTAGGTTGGGTGATGCAAATTACAGTCTGTTCACGAAGAAGACAGATCATGGATATGTGTTTCTAGTGGTTTATGTAGATGATCTTATCATCACTGGAGATGATGAAGAGGGCATTGCTGAAATTAAATCATGTTTACAGGCTGAATTCAAAGTCAAAGACCTTGGTGAACTAAAATATTTTCTTGGGATTGAGGTAGTCTCTATGCCTCAAGGTATATGGCTACTACAGAAGCAGTATGCTCATGACATGTTACAGAAGTATGGTATGGCTAAATGCAAGCCTATGGAGACACCTCTTGATCAGAATGTCAAGCTGCAAATTGATGTTGGGAATGGCATAGAGAATGTGACCATGTATTGAGAGATGGTGGGCAGCTTGATATACTTGACTATTACCCGTTCTGACTTATGTTATGATATGGGGATGATTAATCAGTTTATGCACAAGCCTTGCAAACCACATTTAGATGCAGTCAGGAGGATCATGAGATATGTAAAGGGTACTACAGATTATGGGATGTTTTATGCATATGGAAAATCTCTTGACTTGACAAGGTTTACTAATGATGATTGGGCTGGTTGTGTTTATGACAGGAGGTCAACCAGTGGTTATGCATTGGATTAGGCAACAATATGATTAGTTGGTAGAGTAAGAAATAGGCTACTGTTGCATTGTCTAGTACAAAAGCTGAGTACAAAAGGAGCTACCTTAGTGGCTTGCGAAGCAATTTGGTTGATGAAACCGCTAAAAGACTTGGGAATACAACTGGAAAGTAGAGTTAAATTGCATTGTGATAACCTCAATAGTGTTATGTTGGCTAGCAATCCTGTCTATCATGCTAGATCCAAACATATTGAGGTTCACTACCATTTCATCAGAGAAATGGTTCTTACAGGGTAGATTGACTTGATTCATGTGAAGACTGAAGACATGTTGTAGCATATATATTTACCAAGTCTCTTGGTAAAGAAAAGTTCATATACTTCAGACAACTACTTGGAGTTTATCAGATGGTTTGAGCTTGAGGGGGAGTGTTAGGATATCAAGCTCCTGTTACTAGTCTTGGTTAGTCATACCTATGTGTGTAAGTCTCTTTCATTAGTATGATGGAAGAATAATGGAAGAAGAGCAACAATGAGTTGAGGCTCATCTTCCACTCCACTCTGTCTCTCTCCCTCTCTTCCAACAACACCTAGTGGGTAAATTAAAGAAGATTTTATAGGCTTAAGCAAGCACTTAGGGAGTGGTACCATAAGTTTGATGCATTGGTAGGGGTATTCATGTAATGCCATGAATGTGTGTTTATACACAAAAAAGGCATGTGATGGTAGCTTATTATCTTGATGCTTTATGTCAATGATGTGCTTATAGCTGAGAGTGCTCATGCTGAGCTGGACACTTTAAAGACTCAGCTTAAGAACAACTTTGAGATGGACATGGGACAACATTCCTCACACATATTTGGCATGCACATTATATGCAATCACTCCAAGAGTCTTCTCTACTTATCCTAGGATTACATACATAGAGTACTTGAGTGATTCCATATGCAAGATAATAAGCCTATTGGCTATCCTTTACCTTCTCATGTGAAGGTTAGTCAGGTCTATTGCCTACAGTCAAATTATGAGAGGGCTGAGATAGCCAAGGTTCCGTATGCATCCACAGTGGGTAATTTGATGTATGCCATGATAGCCACTCATCTTGATGTTGGCAAGTGACATTGGGACACTATGAAGGGTACCATGAGATACCTAAAGGGCGCAATGGATATGTGCATTTTCTATGATAGCCAAGATACTATAGTCATAGGTTACATTGATTCCAACTATGTAGGACATATAGATAGTAGGATGTTCATCTTTATATATGTCTTCATTTTTGTAGATTGTGTTATTTCTTGGATATCCAAGGTATAGAAATTGATGACCTTATCTACTGCTAAAGCAGAGTATATTTTATGAGTGCTATTCAGTTGGGAGCCAAGAATCCGATCTTCCATACAAAGAAAAAGAACATTGAGATGAACTATCACTTTATCAAGGAGGTAGGAGAGAATAAGTCCATTGAGCTTGTCAAAATCAATTGGTGAGAATCCTACAGATTTTCTCACTAAAAGTCTCTCAGTAGAACGCTTTGCCTTCCTGAGGAAGATGATGGGCATAGGATGAGATGACATCTTTCCTCATCCTGTTGTACTCTACGTACATGTTGTACTTTTTCTCTTTTCTTTTACTCCCCATTGAGATACATTTTCCTTTAAATGGAAGTTTGTTGGGGGCAAAGGCACCTATGCCTAGCTACTCACATTTACTCAACAGTGTACACTGTACACTATATCCACATACCTGTACACTACAAGTGGTGGGTGCCCATCACTATTACTTTCTTTATTCTTTCAATGACTATTTAATAAGGGAAGGCTGGTCACACATTGTGACTATTGGAGTTTCTATACATGATCTCTCTCTCTCTCTCTCTCTCTCTCTCTCTCTCTCTCTCTCTCTCTCTCTCTCTCTCTCTCTCTCTCTCTCTCTCTCTCTTTCTCTCTCTCTCTCTCTCTCTCTCTCTCTCTTGCTCCATTCACCATAGCTCTCGCTTTACTATTGCTTTCGCTTGTGTGCTTCCACTCGGCCTCTACTTTCATAAAAATCTACTATCATGCCATGAAAATAGCCATTTCCATGATGGTTGAAGTAGATCTATGATTGGAAAGAATGGAGTAGATGATTGGTGCATTAATGCAAAACATGTGAGGCCATGTCTGATGAAGTCCATATTGGTCAAACATAGTGAATCATGACAATTTGGGTTTCTCTTTATTCCACACAAAGAAGTGTTTATTTATTTTTGTACACTCCCACAAGTTCTAACCACTTGCAACACCAAGTGCATAAAGAAAATGAATTTCTTAAATCTTGATTTTATTTTAACTGATTTGGTCATTTTGATCATGGTGATAAAAATTTATTATTGTTTACATAAAATATTATTTCTCTATGTTGGTTTAGAGTGCATGGTTTTCTACCACATATGATAGAAAAAACACTTTATGTTTCTTACAATTATAAAGCCTAGGGGATGAAGTTTTTTAAGGTTCTACTAAAAAATATCTAAGTATATTAGATGGGTTTAATAAAAGAGACTCCCTTTTTGGATATTTTTTACATATAGAATGGTATCATTAAAAGGGTACATTCTCATATACATATTTGCCCATGAGTATGGTTAAAGTAAGCACATAGGAGTTAGCATTAGTTTATTAGCAAAATTCATACCTTTTGGAATCAAGAATAGTGTTCCACACTCCTTCCTTAAATTGAGAGTTCCAAGAATGTATTGTGTATGAAAAAATATAATAAAATTCTGTGCGATATCTGATGATTTATATTCTTTCTTTATGGTCAACATGTAAGATGTTGTGGAAGGTCATGTAGATAATGTTTCAAGTTTTTAGGTACATTATCTTTGTCATGAATCGCATTATGGGGGACTTAGTCAAGCTACTATGGCAAGCACACATAGTATACACAAGGAGAAGATCATTCAACAATACACAAAGATGGAGGCCAGAATATTTTCTTTCTAGTTTCTTTTTCTCTTTCACACACTTTTCAATGCACACAAAGCACAAATAAGATACAACATTAAGGAAAGTGGTCTATTAAGTCAAACAGTGCATAACAAACTAATATACTAATCAATTGGTGCTATAAATATACAAATTGTAGATAGGTGTAACAAACCAAATATGATAAGTGATAAGTTAATGGCCATGTAAGAGTCATAATTACCACTGATGTGCTAAGTGTAGATGTGCGAACCCATCTACCTAAGCAGTCCATCATCAATGTCCACATGTGTTGAGCTTGCTTTCTCAACAATCTTTTATTGTTTGTTTTCAATGTATTAAAGTAAGCAAAAACACCTTGCAATCCTATAGGTTTCTCATAAATTAATCGCAAGATAAGGATAAATTTGAAAATTTGCAAATGGGGAAAAGATCAAAATTTCTCTTTAATACGAAGTAGGTTATGGTAGGGAGATCGCCAAAGGAGTATTGCTCTCTGCAAATATATGCTAGAAGAGGGAACTTGTTTTCCATAGGAGCATTAACGAATGCAAGAGTAAGGGAAATCTGGGACTTAGAGGAAGAATTACATAGGAAGGATGGAGATGTCTCTTTAGATCATAGGACTAGTGAAGAATTTTAGAATGTGGATGAATAACAAAGTGCTGATTCAAAGGAATCAAAAGTAGAAAATGCATGAAATGAGCACATTGAGATACCTATCTACAACCCTTAGTTTTTCATGAGTATCCCACCACCTGAAGTACAAGAAAATTTGCAAAGTCTGATTATGGGAATAGCAACATTATTGTCTTGAGCTAAAGTTTCTCACCAAAGGCTAAACCTTTGATCTGTTATCACCATTGAAAAAGATGAAGCAAACAATATCAACACCTAATAAGATGGCATAACACACTAGAATCCAAAAGTTGGAGCAACAAAGTTTTCAGGGAAAAAGAAGTAAGACCCTCATTATCATGTTGTGCAATTCGAGACAAGATGGATGGCAAGTGGATATGAAGTGCTTTATGATGATGATGTCAAGAAGTAATAGTCTGCATCAATATTCAATGGGAAGGCAATGGATTGATTCAATGGAGTATGGATTGGAAAATTTTGATGACTATGATGATCTCAAGCAAAGGTTTTTGGAAAGGTTCCCACTACATAAGATAGTAGATGACATCATAGTTAAAATTTACAAAATTAAGTAGAAACATATAGTGGTGCAAGATTATTCTCAAAACTTTTAAAACTACTTGAAGAAGCTACTAGACTTAGACAAACCTTCTTTCGAAATGACTATTGCTCATTTTATGAAGGGCTTGAGTCAAAGAATCAGGAGTGCTATTGCTAATATAGGAATTGATCCATAGAATGATGATTTAGCGCAAGCTACAACAACAAGGGTGGAGAAAAGGCTTGGTTTAAGCCAACTTAAGGAAGAAAGTTCAAAATCTAAGGAGGTCTCTGATTTAAGAACAGAGAAAGAAGAGGAGGATTCAAGCTTCAAATCAAAATCGAACTAGTCAAATGATTTAGAAGAGGAGGAAAGGAATAAGAAAAAGTGGAGTAAGAAGAATAAAAGCAAGAAGGATACAAGATCATCTAAGAGTAAAAAGAATTTTTTTGTCTAAGAAATCTAAAACTCAACTAGAAAAGAAGATAAAAAAGAAACTAGTAGATTTGGGAATTACTGCACAAGTGAAGGAGAAGTTTTGTAGTATATGCTAGAATAATAGACATGGGATTGCAGCATGTTGGTATAATCCAAATCTAAGAAGTAGTTAGCTAGCACATATGATGTATCCAAGAGTGAGGCCAAGGGATCCCCTTCAAGTAATTTGGATAATTCCTAATGGTAGACAACAAGGCAATTTTAGGGACCAATGAGGTTTTCCCCTCTACAACCTTAGAAAAAAGAAAGGATCACAGAGTCTCAGCGGATAAAAAATATCATCTGGTACTACATCTACAGTGCCCTTGGTTTTTAGGCAGGTCCCATGCTATTGACAACACTCATCGATGATTGGATTTTTTAATGGAAATTTCTTTTTGGACATCTTCACTATATATTAACAAAAGGTTTTGCAAGGGGCCACGTGGCATACATGGAACCCCCCCCGCAAAAGCTTGCAAGGGCCCACTATCAAAGTATGTAGGGTTGAAGGTCTACTATAGGGATAAAAGATAGAAGGGTGTAGGGAGATTGAGAGATAGAACAAGATGAAAGAAAGAGAATTTAGAATTTGAAAGATTTAATGGAGACAAATAGAGATGAAACCAAGTGACTTCATTTCATACGATTCAATAGAGTAATCCATCTGCAATAAATCAGATAGATTTGATAGATATGCCCAAGACAAAGGCACATGCATACACTTGGGATGATAGCCCAATACAAATTGAGACTATGGCTTAGTATACACACTAATACATGAATAATCTCCATTGAACATAATCCAAAAGATATAGATAACACCTCAAAATCTCATATATACATCAATCTACTAAGGAAGATGATAGGTGGCACCACCATAGATAACACACATGAATTGGAATGCATGAATCCCTATTAATACACTCTATGGGCCATCAGAAGAGTTTTAGCCTATAATTAGAGTTTTATTATAATAGTAAAACATGGTATAGATGTTGCTCCAAATCCAAGAGAAACTTTATCTCTGTTGTCTATACTATGTCTACCAAAGGTAGAGATCAAGAATCAAGTGACAAAAGTCAAGAGAAGCTATGTTTGAGCATCAAATCTCTATTTCCATCTCTTGCTTCCATATTCTTGACTGTCATTCATAGCCCAAAACAATCTACATTAAGATCATAAACCATCAAAACTCCTCTTTGATAAAGGAAAACTCCTCTAATGTTCGGGACTAAGAATTAAGTGAGAGATCACCTCCAAGACTTTGTAAGAGATGAAGATCTTCAAGGATAGCTTACTACCTTATACTTCCCTATTTTTCTCTATTCAAAAATAGTCCCAATAGTTGTGTCCTCTCCCAACTAGCATACTATCGTCTTCACCTTTCTGGGCATCTTGGACAATGGTCACCTAATTAGTCCTATTAGTGCGCCTAAATCTATGCTAAATAGACTTCTTGATCTCACACTTCATTCTCCACCACATAGCCCACAAAACAAGTCACTTAAGTGACTACTAATCACTACTCAAAGCCACATGGTCATTAACTCCCAAGACTCCACTTGACTAACTCCTATTATTATGACAATGAAGAAGTTAGAGAAGTCCACTAACTAAGAATTCTATCACTTACCATTCTATAGACAAAGCATGAACTCTTCCACAAGACAAAGCATATCCCACTTTCACACTCTATGTCAAATATCCCATGACATCCACCCCCTTCAAACTTACACATCCTCCGGAGGTGCCACACACATAGCCCATCGGGATCAAAAACCCAAATATGTGTTATCTTTATGTTTCAAGTCCAACTACTCCCGCCCAAATCATAAGGCATCAAGAGCAATGATAGCTCCTGTAACATTTCAATCCTTGTAAATCCACCGAGCATCCCAAGTTCATATGCCAACTCATGTTTAGTTGCATCTTCAATATCTGTCAATTCCTCTTCCCCATCTCTATCAATCTGCTCATCTTTTACCAAGCTCACCAGTGGAGAGACCTCTTCTATATTTCTCTTTTTGCATATCCTAATTATTTTCCCATTCTGGGTACCCACATGTCAGCCTTATGCAGCTTTGGCAAAGCATATGTCACATACAGTAGATTATATCTATCACACTTAGTCTCTTCCTCATCGAAAAACTATCCTACAAGACCACCCTATAGAAAACTACTTGTATCTTTCAAAGTGTAACGCAAATTTCCAAGCTGTGAAAAACAAAAATGTAGCCCTATTCACAAATAAAACTTTGTTGAAGACACCAAGACCAAATTTTGAAGGCACCAGCTCCTAAAATTTTCTACGCAGCCTGCAATTATTCTTTATAGCATGCAATCCTAGCTAGACATTGCCCTTTTCGACCCTCTAACTTCTGAATATGAATCTAGATGCAAACCAAGCTTTGTAGGGGCCTTCCCAAGTTATTAAAGCCCATTTTGGATATGTGACTCACCATTAATTCACTTTTGATTAAAACATTTTTCAACATCTTCAAATTTGTCCTACTTGTCCATTATGTCTCTTATAGCCATTTTTGTTCACTTGGGTCTCGGAACCTGCCCATCCTTTGACATATGCCAGAGTATTAATGTTCAAAAAAATTAGAGTCTTCCTCATCCATATCCGTGTCATTCTCTTCTTCTTCCATACTGTCAAGGTCAATACGACTTGCATCCAGCTCATCCAATTCATATGTTGTAGACTCCCTTCACTTAAAGAGCTTGATCCGTTTACCAGCTATAACAATGCACAAAGCTGTTCCATCAAATTTAACAAGGTGGCATCATCAAATACTTGCCTTACAACATATTGACCAAACCATCACCTAGATATTTTCCAACTGACACTACGCTGATTTTCCAAGCTGCTTTCACAAATCAACACCCAGTCACCTTCTTGTATGGCTCTTGGCCAAAGTCTATATCTCTTGTCAAAATGTTTCTTATTCTAAAGCCTAGCTACCTTTAACTTCTTGTATGGCTCTTGGCCAAAGTCTATATCTCTTGTCAAAATGTTTCTTATTCTAAAGCCTAGCTACCTTTAACTTCTCCACCACTACTTTCCTAATGTCTTCTCGTCTTCTTTCTAATAGCCTTATGCATAAAACAAGCAACTCCTCTCTCTTCAACCCCACTTCCTAGGGTATCACACTCCATGTAATAGCCATGTCTTCTATTGACATGATGGGCTTCTGACAGTACATCAATTTAGCTGGCATATATCCTATGACAGCACTATGAGTTGTTCTATTAGCCCACAAAGCATATGGAAGTAGCTATGGCCAAGTCTTTCATCTTCCCTCCACATGACTTGGCCAAGGCCTTAATGATACGTGGATGTGCATGTTCACTTTTGCCATCGCCTTCCAAATTGTAGGCTAAAGTAAGAGCCAAATTTATCCCCAAGCGAGAGAACAATCTCATGCTTCATATGTATCCAATTCACCCCTATCAATTGCAATTTTTCCAACACACCCATACCGACAAAAAAGATCTTCTAAGAGAAATGGGCACACTACCTAAGTAATCTTTGTCCTAAGTGCTTTTCCTTCAGCTTGATTCGTCAACTGCAAGCATAAGGTACTGCATCTACCACCATAAACCTATAAACATAGTAACCAAATCCACTACCCATTTAAAATGAAGAGACAATGGATAAGTTGGCTGCAACCCATCCCGATGCCTCATTGAAAAATACATCTAACACGTAGCACAAGATTCCACAAAGTGAGCAATGTCTGCATACATCCCCTTCCACCAATACCTTTCTTCAATTTTCTCAAAGGTGCCCCACATACATCTATGAGTAGCTCACAAGCTTTTGTGAAACTCACAAATAACCTATACTTGTGTAGCTTGATCTCCAAGAACTTGTACTAGAGCTCCCCTCTTCTTCTTATCATGCTTCCATAAATATCCACCCTTCAAGAAGAAACCATATGCCTTTCTCTTGATCCTCTTGAACTCCTCTCCTTACCATTCTTCCTGCTTGGAAAGGGTGCTGAGATATTGGCCTATCATCAGCCATTCTCCTTCATATTTCTCTTCCAAATACACTTCCATAGCTAAAACATAACACCTATGATGTTTTCTTCCTATTTTACATACTTTTTCCATGGCTAAAAACTCCTTCTTTGTTACTCAATTCCCTCCAACGACAACATTCTCCATTAACTAAGAAAAATATATATCGGCCTTCTTATGCATCATATCTCTTCTCAAGTCATAGTCACTTTCTCCTTCCCCCAATGGAATGTCAGAAGCATGATAATGTTTCCTGGGTGTTCTCAAAATTTTTCCTTCTTTATTATCTTTCTTCTCTCCTTTCTTTATCTTTCTTCCTCTTTCTTCACCAACCTTACTAGTCTCAGGCTCATCTCTCTTGACATCTCTCCTCCTTTGGTTAGCAGACATCACATCAATTGTTTTGTTTTCCACACTACTCTAATTTTCCATAAGAATACAATTAATGACACATTTTCCTTTCTCTTCTTCCATTGGCCTTGGTGCTTGGGATGTGGCATGGACTTTTATTTCTATCCCAAAATCATTTTTCCTATTCGAAAGGTTTGGAGGTAAACAATACTTATCCCCTCTTGCTCCAGGTGGATAAGGACAATTTATGCTTATATGACCTATCTCTCCACAAGAAAAACAAGTCACCATAGGTTTTCTAAAATATCCTCTCCCACTTCTTCCTCTTCCACCTCCTAAATTTTCCTAATTGACCTGTCCTATAGGTCCCCCACTCACTCTTCCCAAGGTCTTCCTCTCAATGCTCCTAACTTCATGTTTTGCATTTGTCTAGACAATTGATCCTCAATCTCTAGAGCTAATTGAGCATTTTGTCTCACTAAAATCTAATAATTTTTCCCATGCCCTTGCTAGTTTTGGTCTCTATTTTTATGTTTGGTGTTCTCAACGATTCTCTCTTTTTTATTTTCTCATTTTTTCTTTTTTTTTCTATTGTTGGTTTCTTAATTTATAATTTTTTTCTCACCGCTCCCTATAATTTTTTCACAAAATGTTTTATTTTTAGAATTTTGGGGGCTCTCTTTCTTGGGCTTAGAGATGTGTTCCAATGATCCCAAAGGCGGGTATATTCTAGGGCAAAAATTTGTATGGTTTGGTCTTCTTTTTCTTGCAAGTTTCTATTTTTCACCAAAGGTTATGGGAAGTCTAGGACTCTTTGAATCAGTCAAGAAATGAATCAGTCAAGAAATGGATGTTTGGTAGCTTCATATTTTATAGAAATAGGAGGATTTCTCAATCTTGGACTTTTTTCATAATCCTCAAACCAATTTCTACCTTCATCCAACAACTAAATTTTTAGAGATTGAAGTTTCAGGGTTGAGTCATTAATTCGATGGATTATGCATCCAAGCTCCAATTTTTTAAGGAATCACTGAGGATCCTCTCCTTTTGTACCATGAAATTCTGAGAAGGAACTGGCCATTAAAATGATCTCAAGAAAAATAAGTCTGAATCACCAACAAAGTCAAATTTCAGCACTCCTCATCGGGGGTAGCAAAAGATGTTTCATGAGCGGCAAGTGAAGATAATCCTCTCACACAACCCAAAAACCAACTACAACACTCATGATCTTGAGCTATTCACGGTATCCATACCTTGAAATTATGGAGGCATTATGTACTGGAAAGAAAATTCACTCTAGTGTGACCGATCATAAGAGTCTTAATTGGAGCTTCACTTAGGCCAACCTGAAGATGAGGCAGAGAAGGTGGATTGAGACTTTGTGGGAGTTTGATTTTGAAATCAAATATCATCCAAGAAAGGATATGTTGTAGCAAATGACTTAAGTTGGAAAGCCTTTATTAACAACATTGTCAAGGTTTGAAGCTTAAAAACCATGTCTATGCCTAATAAATCATGTCCTTGAGCTTGTATGCCAAGCTATTTCTTAGGATAAGGAATATGAGGAACTCATGGCCAAAAAACATCACTTGGATTGGTGTCCATGTGTATCCTTTCACTGGGAACAAGCAACTCAATTGACCACATGATGAATGCAATGCATAATGTCTTGAGAGACTATATTCCACAACTCACAATGCCCTTTCTTGATGATGTCCCAATTAAGGGTTGTAAAGTGTAGGAAAAGAATGAGGAGCTGGATGGCAGGGGTTGCAGATGTTTCCTGCTGATGATTGCGAGAAGATTTTGATTCGATTGGAGGAAGTGCATCTCACTTTGTCAAGTGCAAAATCTATCTTTCGTATTGAGGAGGTGCTAATCGTAGGGCATATGTTCAGTCCCAATGGTTGGAATCCTTCGCCAATTACGATTGATGGAAGTAGTAGGATGCAAGAGGTATGCTCCAATGTATCAAAAGTTAGGAGGTTTTTGGGTGTATGCATCTTGTATTTGATATGGATGTCTCATCTCGCACATCTAGCTGAAAGCCTTTATCAATTATTAAGAAAGGAGTAAAAGTTTCATTGGGAAAGGTAGCATAAAAAGGCTATTCAAACTTTAAAGAAGTTTCTAAATTCTACACCAACCTTGAAGAAGGCAGATTATTCAGATGGAAGGTTTATCATTCTCATTATTGATATGAGCCCTATTGATATTGGATGGGTAATGGGACAAGATGATGCTAAAAGGAATATATACGGTATTAGATGTAGATCAAAGGTGCCAAATGAGAGGCAATGGAGGTATCCAGAAGTAAAAAGGGAGCTTTGGGCAGTAGTTACAGCCCTTAAATGTGATAGATAGTATTTTATGAGTGCTCATGTAGAGGTGGAGACAGATTGTCTACCATTAATGGGACAAGATGATGCTAAAAGGAATATATACGATATTAGATGTAGATCAAAGGTGCCAAATGAGAGGCAATGGAGGTATCCAGAAGTAAAAAGGGAGATTTGGGCAGTAGTTACAGCCCTTAAATGTGATAGAGAGTATGTTATGAGTGCTCATGTAGAGGTGGAGACAGATTGTCTACCGTTATTGGTTATGATAACCAATTGTGCCACTCCTGACATTGCCATGTTGCATTGGATAGCTTATATTGAGTTACTCAACCCTAATTTACAACATATTGCAGGGAGGAATAACCTAGTTTGCTGATATGTTATCATGATCACCTATGAAGATGAAGAAGGCATGATGGATGAGGATGAAAAGGAGTTTCTTGCTGAAAATTATGAGATTATAGCAAGGATTGATTGTATAGCAATTGTATATGCAAGCACAAGTGTCTTAAATGCTAGTATAACTACCATAAATATTGTAAGAGTAATAAATTTAGCAAGTATGATAGGCTAGGATGAGAGGACATTGAAAAAAATTAGTAAATCCGAAGACCAAAGAAAGAAAGAGAGGGGCCATGAGAATTTTGAGTGTAGAGGAGTTACTTGATATTTATCCTATTGTTGATGCTTGGTATAAGAATAAGAACATAAGAGAGGCATACATTGATGGAGGGGCACAAGTTAGTGTGATCACTCAGGCTTGTGTAGAGCAATTTGGATTTTGAATTTTCAAGGGATCAAAGTTTTGAATTAAGCTTGCTAATCATGCCAAAGTGAGGTGCCTAGGCATAATTTAAAATTTGGAGGTCAAGGTTTATGGTGTATCCATGATTATCGATTGTCATATTATGCCAATAGGGTTAGGGGCTTTTCTACTTATCCTTGGCAGACCATGGCTTAGGAAGACAGGTGCAATACAAGATTAGGGAAGAAGAACGATAATGATCAATGATAGTAGATGAATAGAAAAAGAAAATTTGATATGGCTCAAGAAAGGAATTGGTGAATGAGGATGATAGTGAAGAAGAGGAGAAGGAGACTAATAGTTCTGAGCAAGATGATAGTGGGGATGAAAGTTCTAGAAGTAATTCTGATTGAGAATTGTCATCCATTGCAATAGAGTTAGTAAATCTTGAGAGAGATGGGGAGAGACAAGAGAGTCAAGAATTTCTTAATGATAGATCTGAGTGTTTGAGAGATGAAGAGAGAATTGAGTAGGATTTTTTGAGTTTTTAGAAGACCATTAGGGGGAGGGCTTAGAAATTGAAAGATTTAATGATGAAGATGAGGATTCGGATTTGTTGTTGAAAGAGATTGATGTGTTTGAGTATGGATGTGAGCTTTAAGATGTAGAGGATGATCGAGAGAGTATTGAGATTATGGATTCCGACTCTTATTGTAATGGTATTGTTGTGTGTGACTCTAATGTGTCTTGTTTGGTTTTTTGTAAGTCGGTTAAAGATGGTTTGAGTAGCCTTAGAGAGGCTTGTATTTGTGAAGTTGTTGATGGTGCTTTGAGTAGACCTAACCTCATACTTCTTAATGTATGTGTGGATGTTGTATGATTGATTTGGGTAATAATGAAGAAGAGAAAACTTCGTTTGAAAGTCTTGCAGTCTCTTTAGGTTCTCCTCGAATTTTTAATGATGATTGTGATGACTCTGATTGGGGTTTTGAGGATCCTGAGAGAGACACTAACGAGAACATGAGAGGAAACTTGAGTAAGGCTATGAAAAACATTAAGGGAAGAGAGATCTAAAACTAGGAAAAAGAAGTTTGAAAGACATTGTGAGGTGGAAGTTGAAGTTTACTAGAGAGTTGGGTATTTAAATGAGGTCTATGAACCTAATTTCTTGCCTAGTGTTTATGTTTGTGATGCTATTGAAGCTTCTTGTGAGATTTCTCCTAAGATTGTTTGTGGGCATGTTATGGAAGGGGTTAAACATTATTTATATGATGTTGGCTGATTGGAGTCATACCTTGTTGAAGAGATGAATGGTTTGAATGGCTGTCTTGGTGAGGCCCCGTGTCTTGATGTGTTTCATTCTTGTAGTATTGAGACTTAGGAGGTGACTCAAGTAGATCTGAGTAATAGTATGATTGGGTGTTTTGTAAGAAATGGGAGACCTGTTTCTAGTTTTTCCTAATGACTTTTCTAATTGTTTGGATGTTTGTGTGGATGGAACTGAATTTGGCAACAAAGAAATGATTGAAACCTTGTTCAAAAACCCTAGAATTGTCGTGCTTTCTTTTAAGGCAAATGGAAGGAATATGTGGACTATTATAGATTATGTGTTTTTCATTGATAGTGTGGGTTATTTTGAGGGTTTTGGATTGGGAAATTTTGTTAATTTTGAAGGAAATTTTATGGATGGCTTTTTTCTCACCGAGGAGTTGCTTGAGAGAGATGCGACGTTAATTTTGTTGGATTTTGATTTTGATGAGGAGCTTAGGGATAGATCATTGGACTTGATTTTTGATTGGCTTGTAAATGCTTCATCATTTTATGAAAGCAATTGCTACACATAAATGCTTGCAGACTAAAGGGAGGGCTAAATATGTCAAGCGCTTTTGCATAAATTAAAAATCCCTAGTGAAACATTAGATAAGTTTTTTGAAAGCTTAATTGTTTGCATAACTGTTTGTTTTGTTGTTTTGTAGCTGGATTTTTTGTGTTCGTCTAGAGTAGGACTTGTTTTTGTCATCTGATTTGGATTTTTTGAGCTTGAAAACCTAATAGCCTTGGTCGAGATTGGTGTTTTTCTAGACAGATCAGAGCATGACTTTGATTGTAGCTACTAGACATCTTGAAATAGGTATACTTTCTTGCCAAGATCTTCACGCATCATGGAGACTATGGGTTCACTAGCATTTCACATTGCACTTGTTAAATGCACTACACTCAAGGGTCATCTCCTGATTTTTTTAATTATTTCCATGCCATGGGTTGGGTTGATGCACTCTTTGCACCATCATTGAGCACTAGCACGGTATGATGCCCATTGCAGCTATATGCAATAAAATTTAGAAGCATGTGCACTTGAGAGAAAACCTTTTATTGTGCACACATTGTTCTTTGCATGCACGAGAGTCGGGATTTTCATCACCAAATTAGGAACTTTAGGATGTGTGGGAAAAGTGGTTGGATGAGTTTGAGGGTCGTAAGGGGCGTTAATAGTTGTGAGATGGTTGTTTCTTTGGGCAACATTGTGAGGACCATTGTTTCGTGAGTGTTTGTGAGATTTGGGTGGGTGGAGTGGAGTGCAACATTTACTCTATTCAATGAGTGTCAAGAGGTGAGGTTAAGGATTGTAAATTAATCAAGGAATTACGATTGCATTTTGCATAATGCACAGGCACTTGTAGTTAAGCTAAGCACTATTTCTTATCACTACAATCATCTTTTCGTGTATGGCATAACTTGTGTGTTTGCATTGCATAAATTTTTGACTTTGCACTTCTTCTCAACTCATATGTGAGTGAGCATTGTGTACGTCTTCAAAGCATATTTTTGGTTAGGATACTCTCCATCTAATCAAGAATAGGTGCACAAGTAATAAATAGTACTCATTTGAAGATGCGACGTAGGTCAAATACTAGATTGGATCAGGGATGCTTCAAGAAGCTAAAAGAATGTTGTTATCAACCCCTATCTATAAATCTCAATTTGGCGGATGCTTACAACCCCAAAGAGAGCACACTGATTTTTTATGAATTCTTAGTAGAACCCACCAAAGTTCCCTTCAACACTAGCAAGGGTAACAAAAGAAGAGAAGGGAGAGATTAGAGAGCATTCAATTTACCACCTTCTTAATCAATGTCCTAGATAGTCAAGTGTACATTTAGTGAGGATAAGGTTTTCAAGAAGAAATAATTCATAAGTATTCAATGAGAGATTATTTTGCTCTCGATTAAATTTAGCCAATGTTATCATCGAAAATGAAAAGGCACTTCAACACAAAACTTTCTAGACACTTAAGTCCATGCATATGCTTTGATGGTATTTTGATACAAAATGAGGAGTTTTTGACCCAAGACCCCCCAAAATTGATCAAATCCAACACTCAAAGAGGGGGGGCTAGAATGAAAAAAAATAGGACTTGAGAGGGTTTTCTACTATTGGGGATTCATAGAAGCATCCATGGCGCATGGATGCCTGAATGTGTGTTGGACTCTCGAAGCCGCCCTATGGGTCTTTATAGTTGGGTGCAAGTAGAGGCATGCACACCTTGTGGATGCCTCTATGCATGCCGAATTGTAGAATCCGTTTATCAAACATCTTTGGGTTGTTTGAGTTTTGGGATTGGAAAGTGGTGCGAGGGTTCGGGTCGCTTCTCTGACGTCAAAAGGGCCAACTTTTGAATTGAAATGCCACTATCCATGAGGTGAGAGAAGGATGCCATATGATGAAATCAATGCTTTTTGCAAACTCACTAGAAAAGAATTGAGAGGGATGGATAGTTATATTAGTGCTTGAGAAAAACCTAGGTTTAAGTGTTATCTCTCTTTGAAATGGTGGGAAATCACCTTCAAAATTTGAGTTGGAGGTTTCAATAATTGTGAAAAGTGTAAAAGCTACCCTTGATTTTTCACAAGAATAATGCCTGCGAGTTACCTGAAACAAAGGTATTTTCACGGATTGGGGGTTCACGTTTTGTGAAGGACGCATACGACCTTCGCGAGTGAGTGTCCTGTCTGGAATAAAACGGGACTCATGCGCCATCACTCTCTCTCATCTCATCAGTCGACGAGTCCTGACATACACGACGTACCGTCCTTTAAGTGGCGAAGATTATTGAGGTAAAATCTACCCTAAAACCTTTCACAATTTCGTAGGTTTTCTCACCTTCACCTTTAATCTTTAAAGGTAACGCTTGAAAGTTGAAGGTAGAAATTAGAATTACACCACACCCATTGCCTCTAGGCCCTTCCATGCCTTTCAAAATCGTACATCATACATCGTCCCTACTAAGGCTCTTCCAAAAAGTAAAAGTTTCAAACTTACAAGGTTTCGTTCGCTGTCATCGCTTCATTTCTCTCTTTTTGGATCATAAATTGTCCCTCGTGGTGGGAAGGAGACTTCATCAATTTGGGAACAATTCTGGTCCGTTTCGGTGCATGCTGCGAAAATTCTTTGTGGGAAAATGGTCAAAGCTAGCCTCTCGGAGCTATTAGAATGTAAGAAAACTCAAGTCAAGTTGGAGTTATGATAGAAGAAGCACAATGTCATATCAACAAATTCAAAATCTTTCTTATAAGTTTAGGTGCTTCAAGTGCAAAGAAGCTATTGACGACAAATCAAGCATTGTAATTATCCTCTGCCCACAAGAATGCCCATCATTTTGTTGAGGACATATCAATCATTATAAGTGCCCTCCACCCACAAGAATGCGGCCCGTCATTTTGTTGTGGTGTCTCCACAAAACAATTTGAAGGCCTGAGCTTTGTTTTACATTAATGATAGGGTAACTCCATATAAAGGTACCAAAAGGCATATAAGGTCTTACACCCACTCTAAGTGATTTTTGTAACATAGTTGTCTAGAGAACCGGACAAGGCCAAAAATGTGATGCTCCCTATTTAGTGGCATTTGTTTGTTACACTACTTTCCTGATTGAAGGGCACATCAAGGTGCCTTGAGGTACACATCGGATGATATGTCCTTCATTAATTGGTGGAAAAAGGCTATGCCCTTTGTTTTTGTTTCAAGGCATTCTATTGTTGCAAACCTATAGGCTTAGTTTGCAATTTAAAAAAAAAGTTGTTGGATAAATATCACAATGCCAAAATCTGGTCATGATCATGTGCACATCCCCCTTGCCCCGCCTCCTACCCCACCCCCCTCTGCCACTATCATGGGATTTTGACATAGAGTGTGAAAGTGGGATATCCTTTATCATGTGGAAGAGTTCATGCTTTGTCTACAGAATGGTAAGTAATTATACACTTCTTAGTCAGTGGACTTCTCTAACTTGCTCATTGTCATGATAATAAGAGTTAGTTAAGTGGAGTCTTGGGACTAAATGACCATATGGCTTTGAGCAGTGATTAGTAGTAGTCACTTAAGTGACTTGTTTTGTGGGCTATGTGGTGGAGAATCAAGTGTCAGATCAAGAAGACCATTCAACACAGATTTAGTAGCACCAATAGGACTAATTGGGCGGTTGCTGTCCAATGTGGCCACAAAAGTGAAGGCGATGGCATGCTAACTGGGAGAGGACACAAGGGAAAGGTGAGGGGAAGAGCCAAAGAAAGTAAGTAGGCTGAAGGCTCATGCATTGGAGAGGAGAGTATTGGGACTATTTTGAATAGGGGAAAACAAGGGAAGAGAAGGCATCAAGCTATCCTTGAAGATCTTCATCTCTTACAAGGTTCAACGTATCAAACTATGTGAGTGCCATACATGATGAATGGTGGACTATTGCCACAATTCTCTTCAAATTTTCTGAATGTGCAAGGTCACAATCGAGCCACATGCCGAGCCACATGCAAGTAAATGGACTTGCTCTCACTAGGTGGTTGTAGTCAACACCATGATGCTATGTGCAAATCTAGTTGGCATGGCGGCCTCTTGTTTTTGGGGAGAGAGAATGATTGTTTGATAGACTTTGCTTATAGGAGAGAACATAACATACCAATAGTCTTTAGCTACACAACGATGATTTCTTTTAAGTCATTGAGTACTCCTAATTTTTGAGGAGACTCACATACAACATTCACCAAAGATTGAGTTTTAATGTCAAATTAAATGCAAAATTTTTAGAAAAACCTCCAAAATTTAAAGAAGTTTCAAGACCTTGCAGTTTCAAAAAAAATTAGTTATAAAAATGACAAATACATGTAAGTTGTTCAAAAATCCCTCCAAAATTTTGAGCTAAAGGTTTTTGTATCGTTGACCAAAAGTGTTTTCCACGACAATTGCTTAGACAGCTCTACTCACTCGCATAAAATGCGAAGTATAGGTCGTCATATGTACCAAGGCCTGCGCCGCCGACTTGCGTGGCCTAGACTTGGGCTGTGTGTGTCCTCTCTCTAGCAAACTTTCCGCGTTGACAAGGGTCGAATGTTCACGTGGGGAAGTGCTCTTAATAACCACTCACAAATGCTCGACAACCTATTAATTTTGTAATAATCAAATTGTTTAATTATGAAGGGCCTTTATTATCGCTGACTAGAACTATGTCTTGTTTGGCATTTATACCGTAGTACTGTCGTCGTTACTGAGAGAGAGGGCTTTCACGTCCACAGGGCGCTCATCATCCTCAATTGCCACGACAAGCTCCAGGAAGGATTGATTCATCGCCATCGTCGACGAGCAGCCTTCTGATAACCATTCCCGTCTCTCTCTCTCTGTCTCTTTCTCTCTCTCTCTCTCTCTCTCTCTCTCTCTCTCTCCATTGTTGCAATTCCTGTACGGAGCATTTGAACCTCTCTATGGTTCCAATTTCTGCACTGAGCATTTGGATCTGTCTGTCAAATCCTTTCCATTGGCGACATCTGAGCAGCATTGTGTATGCGCACTTTCTCAAAATGCAAAACGTTTGATCATTATCTGTGTAGGCAATCTTGTCCGGGGCAGCATTCTTGCCGCTCAGTACCGTCTGAATATTAAGTGTCCATATGACGACCATAGAAGAGCCTGTTCAGCGACACCTCTTTTCTTTGATCGAAGATGAAGGCGAGCCCGCTCTATGGTTCTCATCCGTGCTTCTTGGCATTCTTGGCTGTAAAACGGTAAGGCTCGTTTATAATTTTTGAAGATTAACATTCTCTATCAATCTGATGATACTAATCATTAATGTTAGTCATTCATCTGACGATGACAATAATTCGTGAAGATTAATGCTCTTCATGAATCATTTTGTGAAAGTTAATGTTCTTCATTAATCTGATGATCGTAATTATAGGCACAATAATGCCAATGATTCGTGCTGTATTAGAGAGCTTAAAGGATTTCAAATAATTTGGAAGGAAACATACATATTCGCCTGGCAGGGGCCACTTGAGAATCGACTACTTGTTCTCCATGTTCAGATATTGAAGTCTATGAAAGCTTTCACTATATAATTTTCCAAAATGAATGTTCTTCATTAATCTGATGGTAATAATCTCGCTCAATGCTATGACAGTAATACCAATGCACAGGCATTCCAATGATTCATGCTATATTATATATTAGGGAGCCTAAAAGGATTTCAAGAATTTTGGAAGAAAACACATATATTCACCTGGCCGGATTCTTGAATAACATCATCGATTCAGTTGTTCCTCACATAGAACAAAACTTGCTCCTGCTTTTTCTCTTTTTCCATTGCAGTATTCCGTGTGCTCTTATGGGGCTACTTGAGAATTGACTTACCGTTTCTCCATGTTCAGATCTACATGTCTATGAAGGCTTTCAGCCCCCTTTGGTTCACCAGCTATTCAAAGCTCTCAAAATCGGAAAAGATTGAGTGGGATAACAGGTCAGTTTTTCTGGTGATCTGGTCAAATTTTCTGTGGTCTGTTAAGTGTTTTTGTGGTGCACGCATGGTTTTGGCATTTATAATTGGTTGTATTTTTATTTGCTAAAGGTGCTGGTTTTCCTAGGGTTGGAACTCCCATAGCTAAGTCTACCAGCTGGGTAGAGCTTATCTATATAAGCTGCTAGTTTTCCAATGGTTTGGAAATCCCATGGCTAAGTCTACCGGCTGGGCAGAAATACACACATGGCTCATGAGTTCCGAATTCTATGCCTTTCAATGGAAGCAGTTACTTTGATATTTTTCCCTGAGGTGTTACTTATAGACTTTTCTTTTCGTGGAAAAAAAAAAAACGTTATCGATTTTGTCTGCATTATACAAATGCAAAGTCTCCTATTCTCTCCTCTCCACTCATATGGACGTTGCAACATGATGTTGAATTTATTGGATACATTTGAGCAAACTCTGTTGCTCTTACAAACCATTCGATATTAGAGTTGGTCCTTTGATGTGGACAATTTTGGGTGCAACTCATAGGATAGGAATTTGGGTTCCTTATCGAAGTAGGGTCATCAGGTTATTATCAGGGCTGAGATTGGAGAACTTCAGAGGCAGATGACTGGGACCAGCCTTGTGTTATTTAGATTTCTGTCGGTTTCATTACTTCGGTTCATTGTGTGCCTTTTGTCTCCTTCTTCTCTTTACTCCTTCTTCATTGTTCCTTTCCCTTGTGCACTCTTACACGGTATCGTTTGCCTTGGTGGGAGCGGGAGCTGATCGAAGAGGAGTCTTCTACCTTGCTGTGTTTTGCTGGGAAGCACCATCAATGTGTTGGGTGGCCATCCAGTCTGCTTTGCATCATCTTTGGAGTGCTCATCAGCTGTGTTTCAAGCAGGGTGGCACTTTTCCAAGCTGTGCTGATCAGAGCCAGCCTTCATAAGGCTGTGTTTTCTGTCCCTGTTCTCTTCCCAGTTTGCATTTTGCAGTTCTCCACCCTCCCACAACAATGCTTTGGTTGTTTGCCATCTTACTTGCCTGCATTTTCAGGCTGATGTCATCATTCCTATCATTCAACAGTTAGGTGGGCTCACCTACAGGTTGACGTCATCATCTACTGCCTGCAGCATCCAACCCCTGTTTTTCTCTTGCTTTTGCAAGTATCTCTGCAGGACATAGATGGCGAACTAGTAGGATTGCAAGATTGTGTGGATTGGGACTGCGAGAACCGCTGAAGTGACAACCAAGACCAAGAAGACCGATGTTCCTATTTGTGTGACCATGACACTTGCGGCGCATATTGCTGAGATTGAGATAGATATTGTGATGTAGATTGATAGGCAGCATACCAAAACTGGGTTCCCTCCCAATCACCTTCTTATAATTCTCTCCATGTTCCCCCTTCCATGGCTTGAGGTCCACGATTGGCAATCGTGGCATCACATGTTTAGGTTCTTAGCAGGATTGTCAACTCATGTGTGAGTCTGTGCATGCCTGTCAAGGCGCTGGGCACATTGCTTTTTATTATGGCATTATTTTAGTGATTTATATGTGGCATTTTATGCCAATCAGCCAGCATTTAATGCTAGCCGACCAGCTGCCATTTTAGGCCCATTTCATGCCTATTTATTTTGGGGCTCCTCCTCCTCCTCCTCATTAGTCATCATCATTCTTCAAGTGGTCTTCCCGTTCGAGAGGGGAGTCAGTGCCAGTGCCCATGCAATCAATGACTCACTCTTGTATGCGATTATCTGGGGTTTGGTATATGGATTCCATTTCTTGAGCACATCTTTGAGTTCTCTTTCTTTGCAATGTTCTTTTGTGTTCTCTCTTTCTTTCTCTTCTATCTTGTGTTCAACAGTTTATTTCAGCACTTGTCTATGCTTCCATTGCTGCACTAGTTTTGACATGCCATCAGATTGCAGGATGTAGGCTCCTGCTGTATATTTCTCTGCTGATTACAGGCCATCTACACCCCTGCTGATTTGGCAACTGCTCCCTGCTGCAAGTCGACTTGCTGCTGCCTGTGGTTTAACATTTAATGTCTGTACGGCAGCATGTGCCAGCATTTAATGTCTGTACAGCCTGCATTTTCAGTTTTTGAATATTTTAATGCTGCGTTTTCAGCATTTACTGCCCTCTTAAGGCTAGGTGATAGCTGTTAGAGTCATTCCCTAGACTGGCAAGTAGTGCCACGAAGGCAGGTAAGTACTTTAAGAAAAAGATTTCCCAATTTTCTATCCCGATCATGGGCCCGCCAAAATTTTCAATCAAATTTTCTATCCCGATCAGAAACTATATTTGCCGGAGGGCCATACAATTGGTATATGCTCTATATGAGCAATCTAGCCAATTTTGGTGTTTTAACATCAGTTGAAGTTGGAATAAACCTAGCCATTTTGGTTAACCTATCCACAATCACCCACACAGAGTCGTGCCCCCTCTGTGTTTTGGGTAACGCGACAATAAAGTCCATGGAGATACTCTCCCATTTTCCCGAAGGAATCTCTAATGGATGGAGAAGTTCTCCCATTTTTAATCTTTCAGCTTTATTAGCCTGGCATTTATTACATTTGACCACATAGTCAAGGACGTCCTTATTCATTCCAGGCCAATAGAACTGCTTTTTAATAAGACTATAAGTCTTATTAACTCCTGGATATCCCGCACTAGGGGTATCATGACACTCAAAGAGTATCTGGTGTCTTATTTCTTCATCTTTCGGGACACATACCCTACCCTTGTAGAGTAAATAACCATTATCAATGGTAAAGTTCTTCCACTTGAATCCCATTTGAGCAACCCCTGATGCTCCATTTCCTTGTTGAATATCCTCAGGTATTCCTTCCTCAGTGGAGGCTCTTCCATTTGGATCCCCATTTTTTATTGCTTTCCATATGTTGGAATATGCCATATCAACCTGGCATTTCCCTTTTAAGGATTCAAGTAAATTGAGTAAAAATCAATTCATTTATGATGGGCATTTTGCTGAGTGCATCAGTCACTATATTGTACTTTCCCTTTCTACACCTTATTTTGTAGTCGAACTCTTGGAGGAGTTCAGCCCATCTGGCTTTACACCCTTGTAGATCTGGTTGGTCATTAAGCCACTTAATGCTTTCATGATCCGACTAGATCAAAAGTTTGGCACCGTACAGATAGTGCCTCCATTTCTTCATGGCATGTACTATTGCATACAACTCTCTCTCATAAACAGAATAATTCCATTTTGCACAGTCTAATTTCTTGCTTTCAAAAGCAACTGGTCGACCTTCTTGTAATAAGACTGCGCCTATTGCCTTATCACTGGCATTAGCTTTAACTACGAATGGTTTATTGGGATCCACAATTAATAGTACTGGAGCTGTAGCAATAGCTACCTTAAGCTTTTGAAAACTTTCATTTTGGTCTGTTCCCCATTAAAGCTCTTCCCTTTTCTTTAAGTTGGTCCGTCATTGGAACAACTATCTTGGCATAATTTCGAATGAATCTACGATAAAATCCAGATAAACCTAGGAAGATGTGCAGCTTTTCCAGGTTCCTTGGAGATGGCCATTCAATAATTGCCCTTACTTCTTCTGGATCCATCTTGATTTCCTCTTTCGAGATAATATACCCCAAATATTTTACCTCTTGTGCGAAGAATTCACATTTAGTTTTCTTTGCATAAAGGGAATGTGTTCTTAACAATTGGAATACTAATCGTAAGTGTTCCAAATGTTCTTCTCTTGATTTACTAAAGATCAAGATATCATCCAAGAAGGCTACTACAAAATGTCCTAGATAGGGCCATCACACACTATTCATCAGCTTTATAAAAGTAGCTGGTGCATTAGTGAGGCCAAAAGGCATCACCAAAAAATCATAATGCCCATATCTAGTACGAAATATCGTCTTAGGAATATCCAGTGCCTTAATTCTTACTTGTTGATAGCCTGATCTTAAGTCTATCTTTGTGAAGAATTTTTCCCCTTGTAATTGATCAAAAAGATCCTCCATTCTAGGCATAGGAAATTTATTCTTCACCATTATTTTATCAAGTGCTCTATAATCAACATAAAGTCACATAGAATCATATTTTTTCTTCACCAATAAAATTGGCGAAGCCCAAGGTAAATCGATGGGTTGTATAAACCCTTTATCAAGGTAATCCTTAATTTGTCTTTCAACTTCTTGGTGTTGTGTTTCACTTAGCTTATAAGGTGGTTTAGAAATAGGGTGTGTATTCCTATCTATGTCAATTGGGTGATTTACATCACCCCTATCTGGTGGAAGGCCACTTGGTAAATCAGAAGGAAACACATCTTTAAATTCATCTAACAAACCACTTAATTCATTAGTTACATTCAACTCACAAACATAAGAAAATTGTTGCTTTATATTACAGAAAGTAAAAGTGTTCTGTACAGGAAGGGATCATAACATATATACCTCACAAGCTTCCCTCTTTATCAGCTTTTGAACTTCAATGGAACACAACAAAGGGTTATCAGATACTTCATGTTCACATTGAATCACAAAAGTCTTACCATCCCTTTCAAATTCCAGTGTATTATGATGATAACTACGTTTTAAGGATGGTTCCAATCCCCATAGCCACTTCCTCCCTAAAACAATATTGGCTCTTTCCATATTCATAATTTGGAAATCAAGTTTATCTTTATATCCTTGGATCTCAATTTCCAAATTGGATACCATTGTATCCCATATTTTATTATCCTAACCTTGCATCATACGAACAACATATTGATGCCCACTCTTTTGTTGGGAAAGTTTCAATTTTTTGACAAGTGCATAATTTATGAAGTTGTGGGTGGCAGAGTCATCAATCATGACTTTAACTCTCTTTCCAGCTATCAATCCATGCACTCTAACTAAATCACGTGGCCCAAAAGTAGGCTGCCACATAGAAGTTGACATACAACACGTGTTGTACATCCTTGTGCAAGACCTCTAAAGATTTATACTTTTCATGTCCCTTTAATTGCAGGGTCTGCACTACATGGATTTGTTTCTCTTTTCCCTTGCCCTTGTCCTTATCATTTCCTTTATCTTCCCCCTTTTTCCTTTGGGGGCAATTCCAGGCAGCATGGTTAGGGGATAGGCAATTGAAACACATTCTTTCTATTTTAGCTTTATCAAAGTCATCTTGGCTTAACTTTGGCCTTATATATTGTTTCTTTTCAAAGGGTTGTTTCTTGCTCTTAAGAAATGGCATTTTCCTTTTTAATTTGCCTACAAATTTTGAGGCTTCAAATTCCTTAGTCTTGGGCTCCGTATCAGTGAGACTAGTGAGTGTACCTGGACGCGTATTATCTTCATTGATTAATGCAAATTTAATTACCTCTTCAAGCGTCTTGGGTGAACTCCTTTTCACTTCCTTTTTACAGGCCTTATCTAGTCCCCGTATGAATCCTCGTCTTTTGAAATTCATCTATTCCTTCCAATTTGAGGATTATCTCACTATACTCCTCGAGATATGTCAACAAAGGTCTTCCCTTTTGTCTGACATAATCCCAATCTTTCCAATTTCTTTCCATTTCATTTTCAGGAAGGAATTCTTTCAAAAAGACCGATTCAAATTGAGCCCAAGTTTCAGGTATTTTATTTTCCTCCTTTAAAGTTCTCCACCATTTATATGCCTTTGGCCCCAAGGTTAGATTGGCCTCTAGCGCTTGGAGATGTGGTGGAGTATTCTTAAGTTTGTGAAAATTCTCCCAATTTTGGAGAAAATTAAAGATAGTGTCTTTATTTCTGTCTTTTTCCTCCCCGTGAAACTAAGGGGGTTTCATATCTTTTAACACTGGGTTATCCCTCAGCTTTTGGTGGGGTTCCCTAGGATCTCACATAGTCACATCTAGATCTTTCAATGAAGATGGAATGTCTGAGGTTTCTACCTTATTTTTATCCCTTTCTAATAACAAGGCTAATTGAGATTTAATTTTTGTGAGTGCTTGAGTTAGCAACTCCATTTGAACCCCCTGTGCTTGCACACGAGCAATTAAATCATCAAATTGTTCTCGTGTAGCAAAAAATTCTTCCCATTGTTCTTCTTGAATTTCCGTTTCATGGGGATCCACCATAGGATAGTCCCTGGAACTAGAGTCTTCAATTACCCCCTTTTTCTCTTTGCCCTCCATTAATACACTGGAATTAGAAAGAAAATATAAGAAATTTGCGTACAAGATGAGGTACTTCCCTGATTATAGTGATAGGGTAGTTGTCGATGGCTTTAACAGTTTAGTGATAACAAAAGATGTGAGGAACAGTTCGACTTTCCTCCAGACTGTGCCGGTTGCATGAGAATAAGACTTGTCGAGTAGAAACACAGGATGAAGATGGGATTAAACACCCCCCGCCTCCAGGTCACGTATGAACTAGCTTTGACCACTATTGTCACTTTAAGGCGGGATTTCGCCCGACACGTCTTACATCATCTCCCTTCCTTGCTGGCAACGCCCCTGCAGGTTCGAATCCTGCCGTCTACCGTCCCTACTAGCAATGCTCACATTAGCCTGGTGTGACTACTTCGTATTGATGTGGACAGCTGCAGGGTTGATGAGCACCATTGCCGATTGGTAACACGACAACTCCAGATTGGCGCAATAGGGACGGGACTTGACGGCTCCAAGTAGGGACGGAACTCGACGGTTCTTTTCACCAGATAGGGACGGGACTTGACGGTTCTTTTCGCCCGACACGCTTCCACTGCGACAAGGACGTAAAGCTCTTTTGACTCTTTCCAAAGTAATGTCGCCCAACGGCTCTGATACCAGTGTTAGATAACGCATGTGTTGATCGTCTGTGTTAATGTCGGCAGAGATTCAGCTAAGTGCCCCTTCTGCTCGACAGTTCCCACAGCACGAGAGATCATGTTCGATTCACCACCCAGCCTTGCCTAGAAGGTTACTGGCTACCTCATCCTGATCCAACTACTAGTCGTCCGCTCTAGGTGAGTCATACTATCTTTTGACTCACTTACTCTCTAGGCTCCCCTTGACCCCGTTCGGGTGCCTAAGGCCCCTGGACGGTCATCCCTCACGCTTGACTCCCGATAAGTTACATTTATTAATGTAATATCGAGATCCTCGAGGTGGAGATATACGCATATATTCTCCCCGCATCCGTGTATAATTTGGCATTCTTATACAACATTCTTCATTGCAAATTTTCTGTATTTCACTCTCTCTCTTCTCTCTTTGGTTGACTCTTTGTCTTGGTCATTCGCTTCCACATTGCTTCACTCTGACATGGTATCAGGGCATTGAAGGACTGACCTAGGGTTGACCCATTTGAAGAGGAGTTTTCAACGCGACACAAGGCCGCGCTTTCAGCGTTCAAGTGTGAGCAGGTGGGCTGTGCATCAGAACAAAGGCTGAGACGAGCATGGGCGTGCAAGAAAAGAGAAGATTTGCTGAAGCTGCTGCTATTTTTTGCTGTTAGAGAAGACAAAAGGCTGCATTTTGAGCCTTCAAGTGTAGATTTTACATTTTCATCACCTCACATGTATTCTTGAAACCTCACTTAACATGTGGATTAATTTTTAATCACATGATTAAGTAAATGTTGCACATGTGAGGTGCAACTGGGGTTAGAGTAAATTTACGAGCCTGAGACCCGAGAAAATCACGAGATATCAAAGAAAAAAGTTGCTATAAGTTATGTTGCACATGTACTTGGTGGTATCTGGTGTCAATTGTTGGCCTAGGTCATTCATTTAGCCATAAGTGTCAGTTGATGACACTAGAGATGTGGCGTTTAATGGTACCTAACACCGATTTAATGGTCAAAGATGGCACAAAGAGACTCATGTGTGGAAGATGCCTAGCCAGTTTAATTATTGGCCAGTCAGATTATTTTTCTAGGCATGGAAATAATTATTAAATTAATTTTCAGTAACTAAAGACTGAAAATTTATATTTAATGATGGATAATGTTGGAAAAACTATTTGGGAAGGCTGCCACTTGGCAAACTTGCCCATACAGGATGGTAAAAGGTTGAAGAAGAGGAAAAACGAGATCATTCTTGTTATAGCAAATGTGGGAGAGCTATGAGCCATTGTAGCCAGCCATGAGTGAGTTTTGAGGAGGTGATTTAGATTTGGATTCTCCATAGCTGGGCGATTGCATCTAGGTACAAGGTGACAGTTGTTATGGATGTCTCAGCTGTCAGCAACAACATTTAATGCTGTTGTGGCAGGGCAACAGCTGCATTTGACTGATCTTCAGTCATTCTTCACGATAAGACTCTGAATTTTCTCTCTCTACAGCTTTATCTCTCATCTCCTAGTCATTTCATAGTGTGATAATATCTCAACGTTTGGACCCTTGGAGGCTGAGAAATTGCAAATTTCTCTGTTGTAAAAACCTAATTTACAGCAGACATTAGGGTTTAGCAGCAGCCTCGAGAAGTGTGCCAGAACTTGGAAGCTATGAACTTGGATTTTTCAGGGCTGAAGGTGAATTTCAGCTAAATTCAAGTGGAGGATTAGCCAACCATTGAATTTGGGGCATTTCCATTGTCTATGAAGTGGGTGAAGGCTAATTAAGTGCCCGAATCAAGGGGCAAATCAGATTGAAGACTTGTTGGTCACTTTGGACAACAAGGGGAGTTTGGATTGCGAAGGGGATTGGGAGAATCCCATTGTAAATCAACTTCTTCTTCTATAAAGCTAAAGAAATACCGAAAGGGGTGCCAATTTTGGGGCCAATCGGGTATGCATTTTAAGATCAGTAGGTGAATTTGTATTTTCAGATTTGCATTAATTGTTTGATGTTGTAATTAAGTTGTAATCGGGGATTTACAAGGGCAAAGAGTGATTGTATCCAAAGCTGTCTATAAGATACCATGGGCCATTTCAAGTGTTGGAGTGGATCAGTGATGCATGCTATAGGCTGAAATTGCCTCCACACTGGCGGATACACAATGCCTTTCTTGTGAGCCTGCTTAGACCTTTTCATGGAGATGTGCCAGAAGATGTCTCTACTGAAATTACGTCGGAGGTTGAAGAGCTTGATGAAATACTGGTACCATAGCAGATTTTGGCACACAGAGAGGAAGATCAGGGGTAAGGGTTCCAGAAGGTACTTGGTGAAGTTCTTCAGAATTATTCACCAATGGATGCCAAATGGATGGAGGATGACTTGGTAGACCATTCTCAGTTGTTGTAGCTTTACCTTGATGCTTTCCAGGTAGAGCCGGTAGAGCTCAATCAGGTTCAGCAGAGTAGAGGCCCAAAGTATTACTTGATGCTTGTGAGGGAGCTAGTATCTATGCTCCTCAGTAATGGACAGCTCTAGAAGTAGTGGATCTCAAATGTATTCAACATACATTCAGGGTATTGTAGCCGAAAAGTATGTTTGCTAGGAGATCACTATTCGGTGTACTAGTCACTATGTTTGGTATGCAGTTCAGTATGGTTTTCATTGTAGCTCTGAAACTATACATTTGCATCCATTATGCTCGGTATGTAATCAGTTATGCTTGGTATGGCATTGGTTATGCTTGGTGTAGCATCAATTAATGATCATCAGGGACTGATTATCGAATGTTGGTTTTCAGCATATGATCATTAATATTTAGTGGTATTCTGCTGGTTTTGTGGAGAGCAACATGTCTTATGATGCCGATGTTTCAGCCATGGTTTATGCTTGATTTTCACTATACTATTGTTTGGTTTTGCTAGATGAGTTAGGGTCATGAGAAATGGACATGTCACATGATAATCTGGCAATGTTTTTGAGATTCTTTGTGAATCTTATGTTATGTTATGTTGGTTGGTAATTTTCAGCATATGTTGGGTATATGGAATGGTTGAACAACAGTGCGTAATGTTATGTTGACTATGATGCCCTATGGAAATTCCAGTGTAGTACTTTGCTTTTGATACATTTGGCAGTGCAATGGAGGATGATTGCAAGGATTTTAAGGGGGAGGGTTTTCATGAGGTCATGTGTTTTTGAAACCTCACTTAACATGTGGATTAATTTTTAATCACATGATTAAGTAAATGCTGCACATGTGAGGTGCAACTAGGGCTAGAGTAAATTTATGAGCCCAGGACCCGAGAAAATCACGAGATATCAAAGGCAAAAGTTGTTATAAGTTATGTTGCACATGTACTTGGTGGTATCTGGTGTTAATTGTTGGCCTAGGTCACTCATTTGGCCATAAGTGCCAGTTGGTGACACTAGAGATGTGGCGTTTAATTGTACCTAACACCGATTTAATGGTCAAAGATGGCACAAAGAGACTCGGGAGTGGAAGATGCTTAGCCAATTTAATTATTGGACAGTCATATTATTTTTTTGGGAACCGAAATAATTATTAGATTAATTTTCAGTAAAGGTTGAAAATTTATATTTAATGATGGATAATGTTGGAAAACCATTTGGGAAGGCTGCCACTTGGCGAGCAATCACAGCTCAATAGGCAACTGCCAAAATAGGGGAGTTTGGATTGCGAAGGGGATCAGGAGAATCCCATTGTAAATCAACTTCTTCTTCAATAAAGCTAAAGAAATACCAAAAGGGGCACCAATTTCGGGGCCAATTGGGTGTGCATTTTAAGATCAGGATTAGATTTGGACCAGGGAGTGGGGCAGAAGGGACCGGATCGCAGAGGAGGTTGCAGAGGTCCTAGCCGAGTCGAGCAGTATCTGCCAAGAGGCAGCCATATAGGCTAGGCAGTAGAGCTGGGAGGAGGAGAGAGCACTCCAGCGGGACCTTGCAGCTACGTAGAGATTATTACAGGAGGCACTAGGGGATCCCACCCTCCACTCACAAGAGGCGCGTGTGTGAGTAGCCATTGCTAGCCTAGAGGACAGGCGCTCGGAGTTCTCTTTCCGCACCTTAGCAGCTTTTTGGACGCGGAAGGGGAACACGATGTGCAAGGAGTTTTTCTAGGTGCACCAGCCTCGTACCTCAGAAGAGCAAATACATAGCCTTTGAGATCAATATGGGAGGACTGGTTCTAGCCCGGAAGAGGTGATGGAAATTTCCACCGATTACTATAGACACCTTTTTCAGCAAGAGAGAGCCTCAGCTAGAGAACAACAATGTAGACAGTAGGTCTGGGATCACATCATGTCCCTTGTTCACAGAGGAGATGGGACGCTCCCTCCTAGCCTCCTTCACAGAGAAGGAACTAGAGGAGGCTTTCCATACACAGGACGGGCAGAAATGCCCGGGAGAGGATGGTCTCTCTAAGGCCTTCTTCACCACCTATTGGGAGGTGGTGAAGGACCCCCTACTGATGGCTTCCAGGAGATTTCACTTCAGGACAAATACCAGGGAGTCTTTCGGCAGGCCTTATCAGTCTTCTCCCTAAAGGGGGAGACCGATAGGAGCTTTCCCAGTGGAGACCGATTACTTTATTGTCAGTGGCCTATAAGGCACTGGCAAAGATGATTGGTAGACGACTACGCCCTGTGCTTCCAAACATCATCCATGACACATAGAGAGGCCTTGTCCAGGATAGGAGCATCCTAGACAATGTATTCACTTTCTTTGAGGCGACAGAGTGGGCTCAGCACAATGGGCAGAGACTGGCCGTACTACTCTTGGATTTCGAGAAAGCTTATGATAGGGTGGACAGGGATTTCCTGGAGGGTACTAGGGTGAGGTTGGGTTTTCCCTAAGTTTGGATTCGCGGGGTCTCCGCACTTTACAGATCGGCCACCAGTAGGGTTCTCATAGGTGGTAGGTGAGGGGAGGAGTTTTGACTGGAGAGATCGGTCCAGTAGGGCTGCCCCCTGGCCCCGTATCTATTCCTACTCTTTGCAGAGGCGATGTCTCATTTCCTCAGGTCACGAGTGAGCGGATTACGCGGCCTTCAACCTCCCGTGCGAGAGGAGACTGAGTTGTTAGACTCAGAGTATGCAGATGATATAGCACTCTACATAGAGGACGATGAGTTAATGCTGGAGAGAGTGAGGCTCGCTCTTGAGGTGTTTTGTTCTGCAGCGGGAGCGAAAATCAACTGGCAAAAGTCGGCTGGTTTCCTCACAGACCCGGACTCTAGCATAGAGTGGGGCATCCATCTGGGATTTAGATGGGTGAGTAGAGGGCAGACCGTCCATTACCTAGGGTTCCAGGTGGGACTCGACATCACTCCCGCCCAGCAGTTTTTTCTAGTCGTCGATTCTATTCAAAGAAAGTTGACCTACTGGAGCACCGCTTGCCTCTCACTAGCAAGCCGAGCCTTGGTGGTTAACCAGGTCCTCCTAGCGATGGCATGGTACATTGCCTCGTGTTGGTGCTTCTCCTCATACTACGTAGTGCAGCTTTGCCGCCTAGTACGGAATTTCCTTTGGTCCTGGTTAGACGGCTCCAGGGATTCTAGGGCCAAGGTGGCGTGGGCGACCATCATATGGCATCGGTTAGAGGGGGGTCTCGGAATCATAGGCCTAGAGTACTAGAGTATGGCCCTCTTGGGTAAGCTAGTTGTCCGCGGTCTCACACTAGGAGGGCAGACATGGAAGGTCCTATTGTAGGAGGGTCTTCAGGATTGTAGACCAAGGCTTGGTGGTGAGTGGAGGCCATCCTTGAGATAGATCTTTATGTCAGCCCAGATTACCCCGCCTAGATCACCTTTCCTACACAACTTGCTCCGCGTGTGGCAAGGCCTTCATAAGGCCCTAATCCAGAGCCCCCAAGGCTTCCAGGAGGAGATGGATCGTCAGCCGGTGATCTGGAACCCCCAGGTCAAAGATCGGGAAGGGGCACAGATTGGCGAGTGTCCCCACATCGAGTGGACTGGTTGGGAGCCAGGCCCGGCTCGTACCATCGGTATCTGGCGGGAGGTGTACAGGATGGTGGACGAGGAGGTGCTGCAGCGTGTATCACGCTGCTAGAGAGGAGTGAAGCTGAGGAGAAGGGAGATAGACACAGCAATACCTTAGGAGTGGCTTGCTCCCCTGAGATGAGAGCCGGTAGAGCTTGGGGAGGTATGGGCCGCTAGGTTTTCACCAGCAGCTCTACAGGTGGCAGGTAGAGTGGGCGGGGCTCTACCTAGGACCCTCTTCACCATATAAGAGGGGGGGTGTCTGGCCCTTGACAGAGGGCAGCAAGATGAGGGGATAGCTGTCCTTTTTTGGAGGAGGATCCGAGTGATTGGCCTTTAGGGGAAGACATGGCAGCTGGACCCTTTTGTCTTCTGGCAAGAGCTTAGGGAGTGGCGCCTCTGGATTTGGGAGGGCAGGCCACTTGATGAGTTGGAGTGGGACTCGGGAGAGTGTCTATGTCTGGCCATAGCAGTCGCCAAGAAGCCACCGAGATTCGTGGAGTACACTGCCAGGATTGGCAGACACGTATTGATGTAGGAGGATATGGATTGGGCACCATCACGTAGCAGGCACTGGGCGGAGCATGGCATCATGGAGCATTTCCGACGAACTTTCTAGCGCCACATATGGGATAGTTGGAGGCTAAGGAGGGTATCATATTTCTTATGGCTGGTGGCACATGGAGGTTTGGCGGTGGGAATTTGGCTTGCCTAGATGCAGGAGCGAGGTTGTAAGCGCTACACACAGCAGCCTCTGGAAACACTAAAGCACTACCTTTGGTCGTGTGAGGCGGTGCAGCTTGTGTGGAGAGGTGCATGCCACATCCTTCACTGTATAGCACCCAGCCTTGGTTGTATCTCATGGGGAGCTTTCTACTGGCAAGTAGTCAGCTAGGGCCGCCATCTTCTGTATGAGGCCGGGATGCAGGACACGATATTCATTATTGAGGCAGGTTCGTGTGCAGTGGTCGATTTGGAGGCTTTACCCATCCGCTAGGTACTGGAGCCCACAGTAGACTGCTCTGAGATATGGGAGATCATAGGGAGTCTTACTGGTTGGCATATCTGGAAGGTGTGGTGTCAGGAGGCTTTTGGCGGAGAGAGACTTTCCGTACAGGTGACCTTAGCAGAGCTGTGGACCTCCGTCATCCACTCCCTCCACGGCTGATGGGATCAGGTGTAGGGCGAATCCAGGGCTCGTCAGGAGCTTCGATGTCATTTCATGCGCACTTGGAGCAGCCAGGACTTGTTTTTCGTGATGCAAGAAGGTAGCCCCAGATGGTGATACACCCCCCCTCCATGGCTTCTTGCCCCCATCCCCCCCCAGACCGCCTTGAGAGGCTTGTATAGATGATGTATTTGTGACTTTCATAAGCTCCAGCTAGTCTGTCAAGCATGAGCACTCCGTTGTAATCAATTTTTCTGAGTAATATAATCAACTACATTTTACTTGAAAAAAAATATATAGAGAAATCATCCACTATAAAAAAGAAGTACAGTGCGCCATTCAAGGTAGCAGTGGATGTGGGACCACAAAGATCTACATGAATAAGCCTAAGGGGTTTAGACTGTTGAGGAAAGGGTGTATGATGTTGCTTACCTAGCTGACATGCTTTACAGACCTCTTGAGATAGTTTTAGGCATAGAAGGTCCTCAACCATCCCTTGATATGACAACTCATAAAGAGAGTTCTAGCCAAGATGTCCTAAAAACGAAAATGCCAAAGACGCTCAGAGTCTATAGGCTCTCGTATAGTGGCCAAAGCCTAGAAGCGATGAAACTCCGAATCATCATAGTTGGCTCGATAAGAGTCATGTGGTAAAGACCATTAAGTTGTGCCTTGCTACGAGCAATCACTAAATCAATCTGAGAGTCTAGGATCTTGACTGCGGTCACTGTGAAGCGAGATCTGGATCTAGATCAATGGGAAAACTGACGCGACCCTGGGCCTGAATCGTGATCGAGGAGCTATTTCCTACACAGATACTCTTGACTGCAACAACTCGGGAAATAAAAATGTCCACTCTAGGAGTCATGTGATGGGTAGTTGCACTGTCCAACAAGCCAAACAGGTACTAACGAGCTCGGTTGTGACGAGTGGGCCTTTGTAGAGTCAATTAGAAACCTTCAGGTCGGTCCTCCATGGGTAATGGCAGGACATTTCCCTTGTGGGGTAGACCTAGGATTAACTAGCCGGACAAAATCCGATCATTTTGATTAGAGTACGGATAGTGACGGCTAGAAGGTAAACTCTGGGCAATTACTAAAATGTTATCCGTCAAGAAATCAAGGCGGGTACGTTACAAAACGAGTCTTGTTATTAAATGCATGCTTGGCGGATGAGGAACTAGAACCATGAGGTGTGTGAAGATGGATAGATGGAATAAGATGGAGGATAAGATGGTGGTGGTAGTGGTGGATAAGAAGTAGGGAGGGGGTAAACATGTATAGGTAGAAATAGGTTGTTGATGTCCAATGAGTGGCGATTGTTGTGGAGGTACTAGAACGGTCATAGGTCCATATGATACCATAGGTGTAGGTGGAGGCACTGGGATACGATAGCCTTGTCCAAATGTCAGTTGGAGCACTATAGAATGATCGGACGGTCCACTAGGTAATGCCTTAGAGGCAAACTGCAGTACCAAACAATCCACACTCCAAGAATGCCTTGGAGGGGGAAAACTTGAAAGAGTGTGTGGGAGGTCGAGCCTCCATCACAGGTTCACTACCCGGAAACGGGTATGTAGAGGTCCTAAAGGTTGTGCCTAAATGTGTAGATCCCCTTGGTGTGGTGTGTGGTGGATAATGTGGTGTACTTAGTGGAGAGGCTAAAAGGAATGTGCACCGGAAGATGAGGGAGGGATGTGTGAAAGGCCAAATGGATTTGTGATAGATGTTGTGGGAAACATCGTAGGTTCCTTTTGTCCATTAAATGCACTAGATGAAGATGCACCCACTCCATGTTGACCATGAGAAATAAAATCATTTGAAGGAAAAGGAAGGGTAGGAATACTTAAAATTTATTGTTTTAGCTTCTTACCTAGTTTTGAGTTCATGAAGAAATACATGTCTTCCTCATTTCGCACAAACCAAAGCTTATTTTGAAGAGTCCCTTCTTGATCCACATCTCTCAATCCAACAGTAAATACAGAATCAGTTGGCACATAATCTAAAATAATAGGATTCGTACCTAGCATTGAAGAAAAATAGTACTATGGAAGTGATGTGTAATCCGAGCAAGGTTCCACTTGCGGATGGCCAGTTCGTAGTGGAGATTCCGAAGGTCCTACAAGATCATTAGTTTTGTGCACTGAATCTACAGGAGAAAATTCAGGTTTCCCTTCAACCTCTTGCTGAGCTTTATGCATAAGGATGAGATCATACTGAGTGGCAGAAATTTGATATGGTCTGTGGACTCCATGGTAGTCCGATGGTTCTTTGCCCATGTCAGATCAGGCAATAACAAGTTGGGAGATTGTTTCTGTCAATGTTTGGTTGTGGAGATTGGAGTGGTGTTGTGAATGTGTTCGAAGTCATTTGACCCGTCTATTGTTCCTGCTTTCGTGAATGAGCTTTTTGATCAAAGGCCAAGGTTTCTCAGAGAGTACCTAGCTTTAATACTGTGTGAAGAATTGCTCTAAAAGCAAAAAAGCATGAAACCAATTGTAAGACAAAGCACAAATCAATAAACTTAGATACAATTAGGGTTAGGGTTAGGGTAACTCAGAGACAATGAATAATAAAGTGAATGAATAATGAATATACAGTGCTCATGGAGCAAACACACTATACAGCAAATATTGAACCTTGAACTCTTGTATCTTTGGGATCAAGGCAGTGGTTATGAGCTATAGTGTGTCATATCTCTCGGATCACGGTAGAGGTTATGAGTTGTAGAGTGTGTCATACTTTGAATGGATCCTGAATCATAGCAAAGACAACCTCCGAGTATTGAACACCAGCAAAGGCAGCCAAGGAAGGTTGGATCTGATGCAAACGACAATGCAGGAGAGAGAGAGAGAGACTGAAAACGCAAGTACTTGAGGAGAGAGAAAAATTGTGTGAATGCTGTTAGATGCAAACGCAAATGTCAAAGGTGAGAGAATGTTAGGCGGTAGCTAGAAGCTGCAAATGCAACATTCAGAGGAGAGAGAAAATCCTAGCAATAACAGACAACAGATGGCTACAGCATCTAGCAGTAGGTGACAGCTCCCCAACCCTGGTGACAGCAACAACCGTGTGTAGAAGGCTGGAATCGGGTGTTGGATGATGATAGGTGGCTGGTGCTTTGACCGTGATGTCCTCTGTGAACGGGGTGTGAGCAGTAGAGTTATGGCTCCTGAAACCTGCAAAAATGAGATTGAGGGAGAGTGGTGGGCTGCATGCATATTTATAGAAAGTTTGGGGCACCCAAATTAGGGTTTGACATGTGGGACATAGTAAATTTCCAGGATCGTGTTTCTTTAAAAATGAAAGGTTTTCTTCATTAATTAAGCATGTTTTGGGGCTGTTTAAGTCAGGCTAATGCATTTTTAGCTCAACAGTGGGTCCCATCCATAAAAGCCCCAAAATGTTATCAAGCAAGAGCTTTGAGTTTGGATCCATTGGCATAGTCATAGGAGTACACTCAGCCATACTGAGGCCATGCCGAATGTGGTGAGAATCTCTTGACAATACTTGAGCTGGGAAAGGAAAATCCCCTGCTCATCAGAAGTAATCTCCATGCCAAGGAAATATTGAAGCTGACCTGAGTCAGTCCTCTCAAAGTTATGATGAAGTTGATCCCTAATATAACGTTTGTTGTAACCTTTATAACCTTTCTATTTAATTTTGTGCAACACCATCACATAAGAATGTCAGTGCAGAATATGGTGTTTTTCGAGTAGTTTTATGGATCTTCAATTGACATTGTTTGCATTCCTTTTTGTTTATTTTTTCTTTCTTTTGTTTGGGGGGGCGCGGGGGGTGTGTTCTACAGGGCCTTCTCTACTGCTCATGCTATTGTTGTAGCTGCATCAGCAACCTATTTAATCTTCATAAGTGATTTCTTCAGAGATGATGCCCCCTATGGTCCTGTGGTATTTCGTAGTTCAACGTTTTCTCAAGTGATTCTTGGTGTAAGTACAATGTCATTTCACATTTCCTTTTAAAAAAAGGAATCCATAATATTATCAATAAATTTTTATTAACTGATGGTGCAATGCACTTACTTAGTGTTTTCTAAAATAACTAGTGTTTTCTTTAAAACAGTACATATGGATGGCATGATGAGATTTTCACCATGATGAGATTATTACTATTACTATTATTATTGTTATTGTTGTTGTGGTTGTTGTTTGGGAGATGCCAGTCTGCACCTGCAAACTTTTTTCTGTAGGTATCAGCAGGTTATTTCATCTCAGACCTGGCCATGATTTTATGGTTCTATCCAATGTTGGGTGGTAAAGAATATGTAAGCATTCATACTTAATAAATTCTTCTTTGTGCATACTTGAAACCAATAACAATTCCCCCGTGATTCATACTTCTATGTTGATGGCAGATTGTGCATCACCTGCTATCGATTATCTCTGTATCTTTGTCACTATTTAGTGGACAGGCACATGTTTACATCTACTTTGTGCTTTTTTCAGAGATCACCACCCCCTTGGTGAACTTAAGATGGTATGTCATTTGTGAAGTGATAATATTCCAGTGTTCAAAAGACAGTACTCAGAGAGAACTACTAGGACTCCTCAAGCTCTTATGAGACAGAAATTTCCTTTTGAAATATCCAGTCATGTTTCACTTTAATACTCAGAGTTAAGCAGGTATCTTATGGCTGCTGGGAAGAAAAATTCGAAGGCTTATATCCTAAATGGACTTTTCTTGTTCTTTGGATGGCTGGTAATGTCCATATTACATGTCTCCTACTAGGGCATCATTCTGTAATTTATTGGCTCTGGTTTGCATGAAGTTTAAAGTTTATGCTTGGAAAACATTTGTATCTGTGTTAGCTGGGAAATTTTCTGCAGATGTCTTTTTTCTCAATGAATGTGTCTATTCATTTTGTTTTTCTCTTGGGCTGCAAGGTCCTCACTGTGGGTGATGTGATGATTATGTGTTCCCTCATGTGCAGTTTGCAAGGGTTTTACTGTTTGTTTACTTCTTTTTTCACATATACTCCCACTATGATCAGGTATGCTTCCATTTCATTGCATGAAACGTGCTGTTGCTGATTGTTGATTGACTCAAATTTGATGATTTATTAAACAGGTAAAGCGCATCTTTCCAACTGGCTTTTACTTCTTGTTCATTGCCCCTCCTAGTTTGGGGTTGATGAACCTGTTTTGGTTCTACAAACTTGCAAGGGGTTTGGTGAGGCTCTTGGCAAAGCAAGCATAGGTCGGCTGATTTATGTAATTGTCCAGCTGTTTAGCTTTGTGGATAAGGGCACCACAAGCAAGTGGTGGTCTTGTCAGCTTACATTTCTAGCAAAATGATAAATATGGTTTCTTTGAGCTGCCCCTTCTCAGATTCAGTGCTATCATAATGCGTATGGTTCTTACTATACTCATATTAATGTGTAGTGTAAATGCTAACAAGTGCCTGTATAGTTTATGACAAAAGGAATGAATAATACTTAACAAGGGTTGCAATGGTTCCAATGCTCAGATATTCATGAGTTGGTGTTGCCAGTTGACATGAAATCTCATTAACTCGGTTGTATTGAGTTGTATGCTCTTTAGCTCTTTTGATTTATTAGATAATTTTACCCAGTTCAATAGCAATCTGAGCAATGTTTCTCAATCTGGTTTGAATGAACCTGGTTTGTGGCATAAATTTGATACATATGAGTTTAGGAGCAATCACGATCAGTCAACAGTTCCTCTCCATATCCTCTTGTTTGGATTTTGATTTCTATGGTGTGACTAAGGAAATGTTTGGGGCAGGAAATGTTTCTCAATCTGGTTTGAATGAACCTGGTTTGTGGCATAAATTTGATATGTATGAGTTTAGGAGCAATCACCGTCAGTCAGCAGTTCCTCTCCATATCCTCTTGTTTGGATTTTGATTTCTATGGTGTGACTAAGGAAATGTTTGGGGAAGTAATGCCCACTGAACATAGCTTGTACAGATGGCTTAATGAGATTGAGGAAAAATCAGAGTGGCAAAGGAAAGAACATAGGCAGGATTATCTTTGGAAATAGCACTGTTGCAAACATGCTTGGAAGAAGCGAGTTTGATGCACCACCAGCCATGTCTTAAATTTGGAGATCATCATCCACATCCATTACTCAGAATATATTCAATTAGCAACGTATACCTATATTCTTTGTACAATTCTAACAAGCAAAAGACATCTCTTCCATAACATACAATGAATTGGCTGGATGATTATACTTGTAGTTATTGGCCTGCAGAATTTTCTTAAAAGGGGATAAAGAAGTCTCTTTTTTTATTGTCTTTTGCTTTTACAAAAAATGATTCGCAACACATCTTTTTTTTTTTTTTTCGTAAATAAACAACACACATCTCTCTCTCTCTCTCTCTCTCTCTCTCTCTCTCTCTCTCTCTCTCGCGTGCGCGCGTGCTCGCGGCATCTCTTGCATGTTTTGAAGATGCTCATGCTCCCATATATTAAACTGATTAATTGGTACTCTTATATGGTGTTTGGACAGTTTGTGATCCAAAAATTGTAGTGCTTTTAATTTTCCTAATATGCATATCTGTAGATTGCTCATTCTGCATGGCAAGGGATTTGTTTGACAAATTTTTAGAGTTGATCGAAAGAAATCATTATCAAACCACACTGATCTCTTATGCCCAACAACGTGTTCTTGTTTAATTATCTGGGAAATATTGCAGTGTTGTGCAAACCTTGAACTTGTTTTACAACTGTCAGAACTTTGCCTTTAAAAGCTTGACATGATTTTGGATTTCAAGCTTGTAAGTATGCTGGACAATAATGTGCACAAAGGCATTTTCATCCTCACAAAGTTACAATTACTTTCATTGTAAACTGGTTAAATGAAATTACAAGACTAGGGGCTAGTGAAGAGAGGGAGCACTCGAGAGGTCACTGAGAGTAACTCCACATGTGTATCCATTAAGAGGTGCATCTACTCCATTGAATGCCTTTATGCCAAGGCCATGCAGCAGTGAGGGATTGGAGGCTAGTCTAGGATGGCCATTTGGGTGAGCTTAGGGCTGCATGCATGCAGCCTTCCTCCTCCAAGCAGCCTCTTGAGCAGGGGTGAATGTCTGAGAGGAACCGCAATATCCCCAAGTCTGGTGAACAAATGGAAATGGTGTTGAAATGGTAGCATTGAATGGCAGTTTTAAAGAGATTTGTTGCTCCCCAATGAGGCTAGGGAGCCAAAGCTGGTAGAAGAAAAGAAGACTGTCAGAGCTTTAGTTGCTTTCTTCCTCCCTTGGCTGAAGCAAGACCACTGGCAGGCTTGTACTGCTTCATGTGGCAACCCTTGGCTTAGGAGTTTCAATATTGATTCTTGCAGACATATCAAGTCGTGTTGTTCTTCAAAAGTTCTGCTCTATGGATAGGGGATTGGTTGATCTAAAAATGCATTACAAACTGATTAGCTCTTTAAAACAGCCCTAAAACATGTAAATTACCAAAAGTTTCACTAAACTGTGCATGGTCTTAGAGAGTTTTTGTATCCCATAAGAAAAACCCTAATTTGGGAGGATCCTTCAACATCTATAAATAGCTAGGCTGCCCACCATTCAATCCATCCTTGTCTTGTAGGTTTCAGCCATTATCCCTCTTCCACTAGCTGTCCAAACCAAGTGACTACTGCTATGTGGTCTACAGGTATCACCCCAGTCTCCTACTACCATTGGTGATACGCTGCTGTCATCTTCAGGCAGTTACATTGCTGGATTTACCAGTTCCAGTCCTAGAGACAGCTGTATTCTGGTTTCCAGCCTGCTGCCCTTCCATTTCCAGCATCGGTCTGATTTGCATTTGCGTCTAATTTTTTTTGCAAATAAAGTGTGGCTAATTATATTACTTCAGAAAAGACCTGAATACAAAGAAGTGCTCATGCTCAACAAACCAAGTTGGAGTTGGTGAAAGTCACAGATACATTATATATACGAGCCTCTCAAGGTCGTCTGGGGGGGATAGGGGCAAGAAGCCATGGAGGGGGGGTGTATCGCCATTTGGGATTGCTTGCCTGCATCATGAAGAATAGGTCCTGGCCGCCCCAAGTGCGCATGAAATGACCTTGGAGCTCCTGATGAGCCCTGGACTCGCCTTGCACCTGATCCCATCGGCCTCGAAGGGGGTGGATGATGGAGGTCCAGAGCTCTGCTAAGGTTGCCTGTATTGAAAGTCTCTCTCCGCCAAAGGCCACCTGACACCGTGCCTTCCAAATATGCCAACTGGTAAGACTCCCTATGATTTCCCATACCTCAGAGTGGTCTGCTGTGGGCTCCAGTACCTGGCAGATGGG